>NW_010115367.1:33511-63010 GCF_000699245.1 Pterocles gutturalis
CATGCTACTCATTTCAGGATATTACATTTTGGTTTACCCCATAAACATTTATATTTGACCATCCTAGTCACAGGTGCTCACTGTGGCTAGAGGCAGAAATTCTAGCCTGAAGTCAGATTTTGTAATATGGATAGAGAATTGTACCTACAGAAAGTTAATACAATGCAGAGTACTCTGTGGTAGTATTTTATATGTTGGATAAGAGATTCAGTAATTCTGGTAACCATTTATTCCGTTAAGTCCATTTCATTTTATTGCATCTTCCTAATTTTGCTGCTCCTAGCACTTGTGCTTACTGGGCTGGTGCGGAATTGACAAAATGCCTGTCATTCAGGCGGCTGATAATCACATTTGTTAGGATCCATGATCATACAGCACAGACACACAATTATACAGGAGATAATACCTCCATTCTACGTACTTCCATTTTATTATGGAGGTACTCTTGCTACTCCACTAGTTAGCATTAAGCTCCATTTTTCACTTTAATTCTGTCTATTAGTTTTGTGCAGCTAAAGCAGCATGCCTTACCTAGGTTCACAACACTTTTCCTTGTGTATAGATGCAATGTTTTTGATAATTCAAGTTCAGATCTTAGCTTTACTTAAAATTTAGAAATTCGGGAACCTCTGTAACTAGTCCTGTTTTCTTTGTTATATTATGCTTCAGAGTTTTGTATTGTCACCTGCAGTTTCACTGATGAAAAACTGACAGCACAGGTGTCAGCCTTGTTTCTTAAGAAGTGAGGCCTGCACGCTGTGCAGCTGTCAAGGCTATCACTAATATTTTTTTAACTCGTTGCCTGGCTTCAGCTGTATTGACAGAGGGTAGAGATCTCAAAGGTACGAAAGGTCTACAGGCTTGTGTAAATTGGTGGCTGGATAGAAGAGGGAGATCTAAATCAGTGTCAATTACAGGGTGTCAGCAGTGCCAGCCAGCTGAGAGATGAAGCAGCCAGCCGGTCTTTTGGCCAGATTGCTATACATGGATATGTAATTGCTTTGCCTGTATTAGGTCAATAACTACAGTTACGTTCAAGTAATCCTGTGGTGACAGCAAAGGTAGTTTGATCAGCCACCACCTTGAGTGATTCTGTTGGTAGAAAAAGGTGAAGGGACAGTGAGCACAGGTTGGTCATATGATAGATTACCTGGGCCCACACCTTCCTCCGTAAAGGTCCCAACACGGCTGCATGATGGCTTCATGTATTAGTGGAACTATTGCTTTAGCAAAGTCAAATTTGTAGTCCGATTCATGTCACCACTGAAGGCTTTGAGCAAGTGTGTCACTTGCCATTCCTTTTATCCAGATTTCCCTATGTTCTCTACTTTGTATATCTTTGTGAGTGTTATTTTATTTTTGTCTAGGAAAATTAATGGTTTGTAAAAGCCCAGGTTGTTGTGATATTACTAGTGTAGTAGTTATAATACATAACTAGTGTTATGTATTATAACTATTTAGGATAGGAAAAATAGCAGAAATAATGTGGATTGGTTGTGGATTCAAAATATGAATTACAGGAAAAAGTCTTCAGCTAGTTTAATTTTAAGTAAATGGAGCCATAAAACTCTGTGGCTGCTAAGATCATCTGTGATTCTTGCTGACAAAGTGTATTATGCTCTGATTTTTTGATGGGACAATTACAGTTTCCCTTCATGCATATGCCTCTGCCTGTATAGTGTGCCAAATAATGCATTGTAGAATGTTCTACAACCCAACAAACTTTGGGGACAAAGCTTGGTGGTAATAGTTTTGAATTACACTGCATGAAATTTTCTACATAATTTTTATGCATACTGAAATATTGTCTCATGCTGAATTTGAAGTCTGTTTGATTTTGTATATGGACTATAGGACCAGAAAGTTTGTTATGTAGTAGTGGGTTATTCTGTGCTCCAGCAGCAACATTAGGGATAGAGTACATTGTAATGTGTAAACTGTTCTGAGGGCTAAACAGGGACTGTTCCTTCTGTTGGGATGGTGCTGATTAATTTCTGGGATAGCTGCAGCTATGAAGGGGTTGATATGCTGCGCAGAATCAGCATAGTTTGATTGTCAGCTGCCTTATGTCCTCTTCTGACAAGAATTGTGATGTGCTGTCTTGCAGCATAGGCACGTTGCCCAATATCCAGATTGCTCAGTATCCTGCTGGTGTGATTTTGACCTTGATAGATGGGAGAAGGAGTTGTGGCAAATAGTATCTGGCCTTAAAGTTATGAAATTAGAAGCGCCCTGGGGAAAAAAAGGAAAAGAAATCCCAGGCTGTTGCTAGTATACTTTTTGCAGTTTGGGAATGCTCACCGATACATTTCCATCTTTTAACAGGGTCTGGTTGGTGCTATGCAGCCATATGGTCCGTCCCTGACAATGGCTTTAAAGCTGTCTGCTTGCCAGCAGAAACAGGAACTGGAAATGTGCGGAGCTGTCATTTGAAGAAATAGTGTTCCCTGCGCCCTGTGAGTTGTGTGGAAGCAGAAGAGAAAGTATGCCAGCATGTGTCCATCCTCCATAAGTAGGTGTATTCATACTGCACATAGCATTGCTGAAGAAGTTGAGTCAATCAAGGTAGTTGATTTTCTTACTTGTGTCTTATTATGGGTCTGTGAGAAGAGCAAAGATTGGTGGATAAGAATTTTGTAACAAATAGGATGTGGTCTCCACTACAAGGAAAACTTCAAGATATAAAAAGTGACATTTATGTAGATCTTTGCTGAACTTATTACACTGGAACAGTGATTTAACTCAGCTGCCTGAGGAGGTTTTGATCTAAACTTAGCATTGAAATCAGATTGATCCAGGTTCTGGCTATGGGCACATTTATGAAACAAACACCATTCTGGATTGAGGAATTCTTACTTTATACTTTGCTATGTCACTTCAGATGATGTCCTTCCTGGGATTTGTGAACTGAAATGGTGTTAAAAATTGCAAATCACCTTTTTTTTTTTTTTTTTTTTTTTTTTTGTAGTCAAAGGGGATTTCAATATTTTCTCCACAGATTTCCTTGCACTAGGTCCAGATTCTGTTTCTCTGTAAGCAAATGTGCTTCTCTACAGATAGTGAGGTTAGGGAGAGAGTCACTAGGAAACAGTACTTCCCTGAGGCATCTAACACATTCTAATAGTTTGATCATACAGAAGAAAGCTGAGCTTGATTATAGTTTTAGAGAAATGTAACCTAGTTGTTCAGAAATATTTACTTCCTGTTAAGATTTTTAGGGTACTACACTTTTAAAACTGTTTGTAAAACCCTGACACAGGTCTCATAGTTTTTGATGGTCACAGTAGTTTAAAAAAAAAAAACAAAAACAAAAAACAAACTAAAACCAAAAATCAAAAGGCGTTTTAAAGCTGTTTTCAGTTGCACTTTAATGTCCTTTTTTTCATAAGGACTTTAAATTATTGTATTTAATATTATTCTGTCTTAAATTAGGCTCATTTAAGGGGCATTATTGCAATACGTATGCTAACGTAGTCTCCTAAACACTGGCCTTTGAACTCAGGCTGAATCTTCCCCTCCCCACCTTCAATGGTTACTAGAGACATTTATGTACAAGTTGTAGTGGTCTATGTGTGTATATTTTGAGCTGCGTGAGTGAATGCATCAGTAAAATGATTTGAGACATAAATCTACATTTAAATAAACTTATTATTGAAATAGGTGAGAAGTAACAAACCAGAATTTCTAAAATTAAAATACATGTGGGAAGTTAATACAGAAATAAGAAACTGATCATGTCATAATATTATTGTCCATTTATCTATAACAAGGTTTTGCCTGTATTTCTAGAATTAGTTATCGTTTTAGACTCAGTATTCTGACAACAGCTGCAGCACGAGTATTCAATTAAAATTAATGTTAAGATATAGGATACTTAATTCCTTTAAAAAAGAGTTACCTATCTTTTAGTGTACTGTGCTTTTTAGTTTATAAAGTACTCTCTGAATTCTCAATTTTTAGAATAAGTTTGTGTTTTGGTCCGGGTGAATGCCAGCAGTGAGGTAAGTGTTTAAGAGAACGTGGAGTACACACAGCCGTGGGTTCTGGACTCACTGACGTAGAACTGAAGATTATATTTGTTCTGATTTTAGTAGTCAGAGTCACAGTAAGTGTTCTTTGATAATTGAGGAGATGGCACATACCTCAAATCCAATTGCTTGCAGACATTTTTTATTTACTGAAAATGGCATTTGCAAAGTTATAGAAAAGACTTGCAGTTTTGGAGGAGATCTGGCCAGTAGTTATTTCAAGGGAATAAAAAGGAATAGATTTGGAGAAATCTGAATCTTTCATTTTAGCATATTCAAAGTAAGAGTTCTTCCTTTTTCATCAATATGCAGCTATTCAGAAAAATGTGGGAAATTATAATAACAGTATAGAGTGGTGGAAAAAAATAGCCTTTTCTCTCAATCTTTCTCCTTTTAATAAATTATCAGAATGTAGCAATCTTCTGAAGGTGAAGGAAATTACAAATTTTGTTTGATATTCAATTCATATGGCTAAGAAAAAATAAGTACATTAAATCCTTTACCCGCATGGTTCTACTGCAATCACTGTTATTCTGTGTTCTGCTTATATCCTGTGTTAATATTCATCACATATTCTCACCCCCAGGAGTTTGCAGACCATTTTCAGTTATCACATTAGTAGTTGGTAACAATCTGTGGAAAGAGAAAGTGAGAAGGCCATGAAAGATGAGTATAACTTTGGGTGATGATTAAAATAATGGATTTCTCAAAGAATGACCTCTCTGGTTTGGTTTGTTGGAACAATCTTTCCTTGTTGCTGGTGATAAGACTACTCACTGATGAAATGAGCGTGTTTTTAAAGTGTAAAAGAGTGTGCTTGAAAAAATCAAAACACTAGGGAAGGATCTAAACTGTAACCCAGTGAAGGATGTCACACAGATTTGTTTGTGTACTCTGATTTTACCTCCTCCTGAATATCTCTGTAATAACTGTCTTTTGTGAAGAACCCCAAAAAGTCAGAATGACAGGGGAAGGTGACAGAATAATTTAGCTGATTTCTCTGACTAAGAATTTTATTTACTAAATATGGTATGTTCAGTCAGATTTAGAAAATAATAGGTGTATTCTTAAGTGAATCATCTACTGCCAAGGTATAAATAAGAATATTAATAAAATGTATTTGCCTAGTAGTTGCTATTCCCGTCAGAACATGACCAGTATCCCTTAATGAGACCAAAATTTGTCTGCAGCTGTCAGTATTCTGAATCATATTTTTTTGCTAGCAGAAACTGCTCATTCATGAAGTAAAATTATTTTATGAAAATATTGGTTACAGCATTCAAATGCAACCTGATAAAATATGAAGTGGTATTAACAGAAGAATGATTAATAAATACCTTGCTAAATTGATCTGATAGTCTTGACCGATTTTAACCTTATGAATGAAGGAGTTGAAAATTACTCTGGCTTTATATGTTTTTTTTTCTTTTTTTCTAAAATAACTTGAATGGTGGAGACCTAATTTCCGTAGACTCTTACTGAGAGACTCACCCTTAAGCCTCATACAGGTGAATATCAAATCCTTAGACACTGCATGTGGTGATTTTAAAACTAAGTCAATCAATACCTCAAAATAATTAAATTTACTTGTGTCTCTTCCCAAGATATGTATCAAGGATGGTCTGAAGTAAGCAGCACTGTGAATCCGCTGTGTTTGTACCAATCATGTCAAGCATTGTACTGATATTTACTGAAATTAAATTTTAGGTAAGCAGCCTTAAAACATTTTAAATTTGCTCTTCACATTAGCATATTGCTTTTACTTTGTCTCTTAACTAGCTTGATGTGTGGTATCCAGAGAGCTGAAGACTGAGGAAAAAATACAAGGAGCATTGATCTTGCAGTTTACATTTATCAGAAGAAGTAGCACAGCAATAGCAGAGAGCACAGCTGCAAGGGAAAGTGTTTAGACCATAGGAAATAGTCTGAAGATGAACAGGAAGATGGCGAAAAAGAAATAACATTTGATTTGTGTGGGTCATGTCATATGTAAGAACAGCAGAAGCTACTTTTCAAAAGGAAAAAACCCAAACAATCCAGCTCTAGTGAACAAAATAAAATTGCCCCAGAGTTTCTGGTAATGTGTTGGTAAGCAGTGGAGTTCAGAGGTAATCTCTGAGTGTTTAATTCAGGCATCAGTTTTAGAGTTATTCATGGAAAAATCCCCGAACAATTGTGAAGTAAAAATCTTACTTGTTTACCTTGAAAGCATTCTAAATTCTGCTGAAATTAACGTTTGCTATTTGGTTATTAAGAACTGTTAACTTTACAAGATAAAAGGTAGCAGATTAATAAGTTACAATAGGAGATAAACAGATCTATAACAAAATTTTTAGTTCAACAGTCTCAACTTTTGAGATGTTTTATAATGAGATTTATCTCTGAATTTGGAAATGAAATGAACTTGACTATGTCCTATTGGGACACTGAAGTGAATGACACCAGACCTCCTCTCAGAACTTGGAAAGTTTTCCTGGATGCCTATGGAACTGAACATCTACCCCACAGGAAAATGAATTTGAACATTGGAAAATGGACACTACAATTTTAGGTATGTGAATTAAAATCCTTTCTTTGAAGTTTCTTAAATGTAGACACGCTGATGATCAGAGTTTTTTCAACCAGATTCTTTTCTTGGTTAAGTTGTCTTATGATCGTTTGGTAAAAATATATTACAGGGGCAAAATTTGAAAAAAAAAAAAAAAAAAAGAGAATACTCTCTTTACCCTAAATATGCCTGTCCGCTTGGAGGCAGACAGGAGATGAAAGTAAGGGGGAGTAGCGGTGTCTCTTCCTGCTACGTGCTCTAGAAGAGGATTTACTGAATATTTACGATAACTGTATGAAGACTGAAAAAAAAATGTAAAAGGTTGAATATAATGAACAATTCTCAAAAACGTGTCATGTGAAAGTTGCAGGTTCTTCATACAGAGGGAGAAAAAAAAACAAATTATTTGAGATATACTAAAACAGAGAGGAGCAGAGGATCCTGGGGCTTTGGGAATCTGTTGGATTTGTTAAGATAGGGGAGGAGAATCTGCAGAATTTAAAAAGGGTGTTGAGGGAGAGACCTCTCAATGAAGGCTGGTCATGAAGGAGAAAGGAGAACTGGGACAGAAAAGGAGGAAAGATATTGACCAAACTATGTGGAATGGCACTTCAGATGAAGCTAAAGTAATCTCTTAATCTATGCAAAAGGCAACTAATATTTTTAAGATCAGTGCACCACTAAAGCCAGAGCCTATTTTGATTCAGCACTGGATTTTGCAATAATACCAGTGCGATGCAGGGAGATGAAGGTAGGGAAGGCAAGTTTTACATGATAACTGAATAGTGTTATTTGATTGTCATATTCAATGACAGGAGAATGGAAAATATACTGTTTGAGAGAGCTTCTGCATAATTTTTCAAATTTTCTTTTATTCACCTGTCTCTCAGCTTTATGTTTCTCTTGGTGTTGTTTTTTTTTTGTTTGTTTGTTTGTTTGTTTGTTTGTCTGCATTCATGTTATTTCAGAGCAGCTTCTTTTTGTCCTATAGAATCATGAGTGAAGATAGTTATGTCATCATTAGGTTTGGTATTAACTCAAATAATAGAGGGACAGAAAGGGAGGCATAATATTTACCAGAATGTTTTTAGACCCCAGGACATTATTTACAGGTGTAAATAATACCAAATAAAGACATAACTCTAAATGTTTGTAGTACAGCACTGTGCAGGAATGAGTTTCACATTCTTTAAAAAAAAATAAAATTAATAAGGCACAGCAGAGAATCAGATTAATCCCCACAGGTCTGATAAAGTAATTAGATTAGGTGAATGTTCAGTAATGCTCTTCAAATATTTACCTTCTTTCAGGAACATTTGCAAAAATTGAAGTAAAAATTGTTATCTGTGTAAGAGTACTCTTGATCAAGGATCAGTGAAGAACTGTAGAAAGTGAATTTGAAGAACTGAAGAAATAGTATAGTACAAAGAGAACATCCACCAAAAAACCTCTTCCTGTGAATGAGGTATGTCATCATTTAAACTTGACTGCAAGCAACTGCCATTTCAGAGCAAGGTCTGGCACCATAAAGAGTACAAAACCAGAGGCACCACAGATGAAAATAACATGCTGCACAAGAACTAATATACCAGGGACAGGAAACACATTGCTAATATTGCCCTAAAGACAATTATTCAGTGCTAGAAAGAAGCCCATACTTCTTGAATGTCCCCAGAGTGTAGGAAGGCTGTAACACAGAGCTGAAATTTAAGCTCAGTGTCACTCATTATCCTATAGAAATGAATGAACAAAAAGCCAGAACTATGATTCTGGCTTCAAACTTTTCAGTGAATGATATCAGGAATTGTTTTATTGGTGTATCTGCTTACTTGGTGACCAAAGAAGCAGAGTACATCTCTACAGGAATAAATTGGTGCAAATCTAATGTAGCTTATGCATACGTTAATCATTAGTTACTCTACTACCAGTGGAATAACATGTGTGTAACATGAGGACTTGGAAAGGACAATCTAGGTAACTAGTTGTCATGGTGTAACCCCAGCTGGCAATGAAGCACCACACAGCCGCTTGTTTTCTCCATCTCCAGTGGGGTGGGGGAGAGAATCAGGAGAGAAAAAGTGAGAAAATTTGTGGGCTGAGGTAAAGACAGCTTAATAGGTAGTGCAAAAGCCACCCACAGAAGCAAAGCAAAACAAGGAATTTATTCACTACTTCCCATTGACAGGCTGGTGTTCAGCGATCTCCAGGAGAGCAGGGCTCCATCATGTCTAATAGTTACTTGGGAAGACAAATGCCGTCACTCCAAACATCTCCCAACTCCTCCTCCTTCCCCCAGCTTTATATACAGAGCATGACGTCATATGGTATGGAACATCCCTGTGGTCACCTGGCGTCAGCTGTCCCAGTTGTGTCCCCTCCCAACTTCTTGTGCATCCCCAGCCTCCTCGCTGCTGGGTGGTATGAGAAGCAGAAAAACCTTGACTCTGTAAGCACTGCTCAGCTCACTAAAACATCCCTGGGTTATCAATACTGTTTTCGGCACAAATCCATACTAGCTGCTATGAAGAAAATTAACTCTATCCCAGCCAAAACCAGCATACTAGTTGCTCTTTGGGACATGTTAGAAGTTGGCTATCTTTCAAGTTATCCTGAACATTGATGAGCAACTAAATGGGTACATTTTTATTTATTGAGAGCCAAAAGAGTGCTGAGCTGCAAATACGCTCAGGGTCCAGAGACTTTTAACAGGGCTACATAAAGAGCACTTTTCAAATTTGCAGTCAGAAGACACAGGCTCCTCAAAAACGTTAAGTTGTTTAATAATTAGGTGTCTCCTCAGTGTTTTCGTAATTTGAACCGTCAGAAGCATAGTCTGCTGTTCAGTAATCACAGGTGAAAACTAGGCCTTGTGGGAGTCAACAGGAATTCTGCCATCAGCATCAAGGGAGCCAGGCTTTGCATATTAATTTCTGGATGTGTGTGCATTGTATTAATGAATAGCTAGAGTGAAACACTTTGCCTATACAAATTTGCATATCATGCTTCTACATACAAAATAGGTATAAAATTGCATATACTATACTCTGGGGCTTATAGCCTTGGATATGAAAAAATTGGGTCCTTAATATGTCTATTGAGAAATATACAGATTCCCTGAGAAAATCCTTAGATCCAGAAATCTACTGCTGCCTCTATACAGTATGTGTGCATATCAATTGCAATGACACAGTAAAGAATGTTACAGAGTTTTGGAGGAGTAGTGTGACATCAAGTTTAAAAGGCACTTGAGGAATATAAACTACTGATTAAAACATAGAAAGGAAGTAAACTGTGTCTCTGTGTATTAGAAGAATGGTGTTGAGCGTTAAACCTCATGGACATTTAAACTAGCCATATTAATGTATACATTTTACAATGTATATAATATAGCACCATTTTTAGGAACAAATGCTGAAAATTTCTCAAGTTTTCCTGTAAGGGCATGAATTCTGAGAGAACATGGATCACTAATTTTTTTTTCTTGGTAAGCAGCAGAGGTGGATGACGATTCATATTTTTAAATTGTGTATTTTTTCTATGTGTTTTCTTTCTGTTCACTCTCCGTCTACATTCACGTGACTGAGTTTCATTGACATAGCACTTTGCAAAAAGTGACTTTCAAACTCATGTACATGACAATGAAAGGAAAATGGATTTTAAATTTACATGCATAAAGTAATCTCACCAGCAGTGTTTGCATGTTCATCTACTCAGGAAACAAGTCTAATGCTGATGCTCATTTGTGTCTACTCACAATGGATGAAGTGCACAATAACTTGGGAGTGCTTTAAGATTACCCTGAGAACTAAGGCATTTCTCAGAAGATTTCAACAGTTATGTTCCTGTGTTAAGATGAGTGATAGCAAAGATCTTGTCATTTGGTACGAAATTGTTAGAAGGCTCCAGTAACCAGATAAGCTGGAGAACATTTTGCAGTAATTTTAATGTAGATTTTATTTGTACTGACCTTTAAAAATACTTCTATTATTCTGTGTCACTTTTTCTCAGCTGCCTTCTCCCAGTTTCCCCCTACAACCCCTCCCAAACTCACTTGGTACTGTCTAAAAGAATATGATTTCTGCCTAAGGGGATAAGAATTAAAAAACATTCAGTTTCTCAGAATATCCTATATTTCATACAAGTTATTTTCAAAGAGCAAAATTTTACTGCAGTTCAACAAAACCTTTGGAACCAATGCATAGTGATGTTGATTTGCAGTATTCAAACACCTTTCATGTGAATCTGATGAACAGGATTTAATTCTGATATCTCTTAAAGGTCTTGGTCAGTTTGGATTGAGTTGTTTTATTGGATCAGGACAGGAGAGAGGGTAATTCTCATTTTTCGGTAATCTTGTCTGTTCCTTTTCTAATGGAACTTTATTTCCTCTCATGTTGTGCTCTCTAGAGCTTTGTTCAGTCTGTTTTTTAAAAGATTGAGTGATAGAGCTTCCAGTGGGAATCTACAAGATCTTTTACAAAAAGCCTCTACCACTGCTGATATATGAGGGAATGGGATATGAATTAATGTATGTCTTTAATCGGAAGTTTTAGGATGCTGTCTAAATTCTAATGGCTGTGTCATTTTATTTCTTAATGAAAGCCGAAACAGTGCTGTTATTTACATATTGAACTATCAAAAAATGGAAACTGGCTGGGTATAGAACGTGTTTCTTCCATTAATTGAGTTACAATTCCCTCTGTGACACTGAAATACAAAGTTAAACTTGCAAGTAATCTGATCTAAATGTTAAAATATGCTCTCTTCCACATGCTAGATGGTAATGAGCAGCCTGCAGTCACACAAGTTGCATTTCCCTTATTTAATTGCCCCCAAAATTAAATAAAAAAAAGGCTTTTTTTCTCGTTTTCCCTGTTATTCAGTGAAAACCGTAAAAAAACATAGTAGTTCCACTAGGCCAATACACAGAGAGATTTAGTTTTCGGTCTTTGATACCACATTTATATTCTATTTCTAGATTTCAGAATTTAATTTCTGTGCAGAAATTAAATGCTGTAGCACATTTGTGCTGTAGCACAAATTCATGTTGCAGAGAAAAGTCTTTACTATTGAAGGTGGATTGTTTCCTTTCTGTTTGCAAGAGTTTTGTTTTATTTCCCTAATGAAAAGGTTGGTTGTTGAGTTACGGAGCTAAACTAGAGCACGTAATTTCAAGCTTTGTCCTTTACAGTCTATTAACCTAGCTTGTGTTTCTCTACATTTTTCATTTTCACATATCCATTATGTTGTGCCTAACTGAAACTACAGTCTTAGAGTCAAAACATTTCATGTTTCTTTGGCTTGCAAATTAGCTTTGTTCATATTATTTTTTTAAACTTTCTGCCAAAGTAGGCATCAAAATTGTGTAAGAATTGTAGCCTAAAGAATCCTAGTAACATGTAACTATGCTCAGCTTGAGCATGGTTGACAGCACAACTGCTCAGTGCCTTTGTCAGTTTAGAAGGTATTGATTCCCGGGAGAATACCATTGTCATTTGACGGGATGAGCCTGCTGAGCAAAGGTTTACACACACCTGAAATGTAATTGAACTTTACATGTACTATGGCAGAAAAGACAGCATGTACACCCTACGTACTGTTCATTCTGCTGTCACGCTGCATTTTATCTTCTGCTGATACAAGTACTTCTGAATTTGTATTTCAAGTTATGGAAATGGCAGAGGTCTCAGACTCCAAGATATTTTCCCCTAATTAAAGATTTTTTAGAACATGTAGCTCTAATATTTCATCCAATTTTTGGAGTACCAGCAAGAATCCCATCATGTGTTACAGGCAGAATGATGTGTAGTAGATAGACCCCAGGTTACAGGGTCAGGAGAAACTGTATGAAACCCTCTTTGGCCAAAGGCATACATACGGATAGTTTTGCATCACTTTGTAATTAAAAGTAGTAAAATAATGTTTTCTTTAAAGATTATGCTTTCTCTATGTATGTCCTCAGAAAGCTATAACCCATGTGGTGTTACTTCTCCTCTGTCTGATGGTGGAAGAGGTAGAAGTTGGGGTTCCTACAGTGACTTACATACCAGCTTGCGAGATGCATGCAATGCCTAAATTATACCTTCACATCCATAGCCTGGGTCCTCATAATGTTTCTTTGGGTTGATAAAACTCTTTTTTTTATAGTACAGTATAGCCAAACATCAGTATTAAGCACTTCCATTCAGTCTGATGAATAGAACTAATTTAAATTTAATTAAGTCCAAAGTGACTTAACTAAAAACATTACTGGCAGATGAAAAGTGTGTAAGCAAGCTGCTATCTTTTCTTCATTCATTCAGACAGTTTTTGTTCTCCTTCAGTAGTTTTTCTGTGATGTATTGAAAAGAAACATTTCTTGTACCCAAATAGCAGAGTATTTCACTAGACTCACATTTCTCGCACTGAAGGAAGTGACAACCACGAGAAAACTAGGATGTAGTACATTGTTTAAAGGGATAGGCAAGCAAAAAGCCTTTTCCTATTTGGTATTGTTAATTTTTCCCCAAGTATGTGTTTCTTCTGCCCTCATATGTATAATTCAATTTATCATAAGCTCCAATTCACTCTTTAGTAACTCTTTTAAAAAAGTGAATTCAAGCTGTTTATGTGTACAGGTGAAATTTCACTGTATTCTGTTTTAGAGGTATCAATATTTACCAACACTATTTACGCAGAATTTTTTTTTTCTTTACTGGTGAATTACAGGTAGGTTCAGACATTAAAAAATTCCGTAGGTAGTTATAAAAGAAGCTAAGATAAGAAGGACTTCTTATTAGAAGATTTCTCAAGCATGTGTTACCTATCTCCAAATAGATAATACTGCTTTTTGCAAAACCTCCTACCCAGGTTTTTGTGAAGTTCAACTCTTTGGTAAAGCTTATGCTTTCTTCAGAAAATCAGATTTTTCCAGCAGAAGTGGTTGACTCAGGACTGAAGTAAATATCCAAAAGCAGATATCTGGGATTTACTGTATACAACTGCATGAATTCCCTTTTGATTTTTCTCTTCATTACCATGCTGTTTTTTAAGACAAGAGTTACATTTATGGACAAAAAAATAGTTTTCAGTGCTTTGTTATGATTGCCCTGCATATGAAATGTTGTATTGTAAATATCATCCTACCTAGGGGTAATAATTCTAATTTCAGGAATGTTTGATTAATAAATGTTAATCTGCTGTGGATGAGGTAAGTTAGTATTTAGTCACTGAGAACATGAAGTTCTCAGAATTTATTTTCCTTTCATGTCTTTTTGTAATCTTGGTTACAAATGCAAAGCCTAGGATAAGATCTCAGCTAATGAAGCAAGTTCTTAACCATCAAACCCCATACACAACTTTTGTTAAGGCATGCAATTCTGTCCAGATACAAGAAACTAAATGCAAAAGAATAATAATTTATAAATCTTTAGTAGCTTCAGTTGAAAAAATAAACTACCAAATAACCCTGGCTTTTACTGTACACTCTAATTTGCCGGTTTCTACACTGGGAACCAGACTTCATCACAAGCCAGTGTTGTTCTGTGAATATTGTATTGATTGGCTGATTCAGTCTTCCTCGTTAGACAAGAGAATGAACTGAAAGACACCCTTTAATGCAAGAGGAAGGTGACTACACTCAGTGGCTCTCATCACCATCAGCATACATTCCTTTAAAAATTAAGGAAGTCAGGAGCAGCTGAAGTAAATTGCATTCATTGCTTGAGACTAAAGGAGGCCAAATAAACTGCAGAGCTGATACAAATGTAAGAAATCTTTTTTTTACATTTTGGTAGTTATTTACTAAGCTGATATCAAACCATGTGTTTGCAGAAAGTGATATGATGAGCATCATGGGTATCTGCTTGCTATTACTTTTTCAATGATATCTTTCTTCATATCACACAATGTATTTGTTCAACCTGGAGAAGAGTAGGCAAAGGATATAATCTAATTTCTGGCTTCTCATGCCTGATGGGAGCTTACAGTGAAGAGAAAACTAGACTCTTCTCTGAGGTGGGCAGTGAAAAGTTGAGAACTAAAGAACAAAAGTTTCAGCACAGGAAGTTCATAGAATGGCTTGGGTTGGAAGGGACCTTAAAAATCATCAGGTTCCAACACCCCTGCCATAGGCAGGGACACCTTCCACTAAATCAGGTTGCTCAAAGCCGTATCCTACCTGGCCTTGAACATTTCCAGCGGTGGGCCAAGTTCTTATTGGATGTGAGGAAATGAAGGGTGGTCAAACACTGAAACAAGTTGCCCTGAGAGGTAGTGGAATCTCTGTTCTTGGAGATATTCTGAATTCAGCTGGACAAGGTCCTGACTGACCTAACCTGACTTTGGAGTTGGCCCTACTTTGATTGTGTGTGTGTGTGTTTGTAGGTTGGATTACGTGACTTCCAAAGATTCCTTCCAGCTTAAATTGTTCTATAATTATATGATACAACTGAAGTGATGTACTAGTTTTGGCTGGGATAGAGTTAATTTTCTTCATAGCAGCTAGTATGGTATTATATTTTGGATTTGTGCTGGAAACAATGTTGATAATACAGGGATGTTTTGGTTGTGGCTGAGCAGTGTTTACACAGAGTCAAGGCCTTTTCTGCTTCTCGTACCACCCCACCAGCCAGTAGGCTGGGGATGCACAAGAAGCTGCAAGGGGACACAACTGGGACAGCTGACCCCAGCTGACCAAAGGGATATTCCATACCACATGGTGTCATGCTGAGCATATAAAGCCAGGGGAAGAAGAAAGAAGGGAAGGGGGTACATTACGAGTGATGGCATTTGTCTTCCCAAGTAACTGTTAGATATGATGGAGCCCTGCTTTCCTGGAGATGGCTTTTATTTTTTGTTTTGTTTTACTTGTGTGTGAGGCTTTTGCTTTACCTGTTAAACTGTCTTTATCTCAACCCACAAGTCTTCTTGCTTTTACTTTTCTGATTCTCTCCTACATCCCTCCGGAAGGGGAGTGAGCAAGTGACTGTATGGTGGTTATGCTGGCTGGGCTTAAACCATGGCAAGTGGGAAATTTGTAGCCAAGTGGCAATGCCAACTGATTTTAGATTTAGATTGCAATAATGAGT
The DNA here is from genome assembly GCF_000699245.1 of Pterocles gutturalis. Lineage (NCBI taxonomy): Eukaryota > Metazoa > Chordata > Aves > Pterocliformes > Pteroclidae > Pterocles > Pterocles gutturalis. The sequence continues at coordinate 49,156 of NW_010115367.1, forward strand.
ATCCATACCTGGATGCCAGATGTCCTATAGGGTTCCAGTGGGACAGTTTGCAAAGTAACAGTCATCACATTTTGAAAAAGCATTGCAGAAAGAATGGATATTTACTTTGGAATCTTTCCAGTGGGAGAAAAAAAAAAAAATCTGATTCTAGCAATTGGGAGACCAGTATAAAGCTTCATTTCTGTGTAACCATGTGCATGTAACTTGAGTGAGCTTGGCTAAACAACAATAACATTTTCAAGCTGATACATATTTACAAGGTCTGCAAGAAAATAAATCCATTCCAAAATGATGCAAAGTCTATTTGAGTGCTCTTCTGATAAGCAATCCAATTTTACAAACACCAGTTATCTCTGCTGTGGACAACCCATGCAAAAAGAAAAATCTTTAATATAAAATTGAATCAGAGGTCCTTAAAAAACTTTGATTTTTCTTGGATCTTAAATTGAGGATAAACCCCTGCTAGCTCAATGGAATCTGTAGGGGATTGAAATAAGTCTTTAAATGATTGTATGGTATATGTTACCAGACAGAAGAGTAGCAATACCTTTTTCTGTTCACAGATTCATCTTTCCCTCATATTGTTACCTCCTTTCAACCACAGAATACTTTCTCTTCCTTGCCCACCCCATCAGCCTTTTTCTGTCAGCAAGATAGGAATTTCAGCTCGCATTGTGGACTTGCGATCCCTTTTCTTTTTTTTGGTGACAGCAACCATAACTGTCACCAGAATTGGGAATTATTTGTCCCTCTTGGTGTGCCTTTTCATTTCACTAATGTTAGAATTTCAATCAATATTATGGCTCTTTGACAGATTTTTATACAGCCAAAACCATTTTAGCTTTTATTTGGTTGTTCAGCGAATTCCCTTCAAGGATTTTGCAAAAGTTACTGCCAGATTTGAGAATGTTACATTATTTTGGATGGGAGCAACAAGATTAACACCTAAGGAAATTCAAGTATTATCCTACATTAGCTTTTCAAACATCATAACTCATTGTGTGTTTGGTTACATATCAAATCAAGAAGGCAGAAAAAGTTTGTTTGCATGTATGTTCAGCAGAGTGATGGAAATAGTGAAACTAAGGAAAAGCCAGATCCTTTAGCTGCTCAGTGCTTATTTGCAGTCTGATGGTGAAAGCAAAGGGAATGGCATAATAAGCAATTTTAGAAGAAGAATGATTACAGTGTTCGGTTTAGCTGAAGCATAGGACGGTAAGTGAATTAGTCCTCCAAGCACTATATCAGGCAGTCTGTGAAGTAACCTCAATTTTCAGACAATAGCACTGTCTCACAGTTCTTATTAGTTGAAGCCTTAATATATTTGGTACAGACAAGAATTAAACTTTCTTTTTTTATTTTTTAAAGGATCAGATTAAATATTAATGAGAGAAATCCCATTGACCTCTGGCGTGATCTCTGGGCTGGGATTTTACATACCTTATCTTCTACAAAGATGCCCTGGGAAAAACATGGATGAAAAAGCATTCTAAAAATTTGGGGGAGTTTGTTATTGATGTGAATGCATGTGCTATTAGAATGAGGTAAGCTAGCAGATTATATTTAAAAAAAAAGTGAAATCAGTTCATTTATTTGCTTACTTACAACTTAGATATGAAATGCAATCTGAGAATAAATTGATATTTCATTTTTGCTTAATAAAACTGAATTGAAATAAGTCATACTCTAGCTGAGTTCTGCATGGTACATTGATTTTTCCAATTCAGGAATAAATTAATGATCCAAGTTTGCTTTGAAAAAACTGCTGTCTAAACCATGAAGCTGTCTTAGTCTCTTGTTCAACTCAACACTAAAACAAGTAGTCACTTTTAGAAACAGCTCATTAGAGAGCTGAAGTATAAATAACTGTTTATTCCAGTTCTCTGGAGGAAAATTAATCTAGTTTAGGCATCAATTCAGCCCTGAAAATTATTTGACTGTACTTATAAAAGACTGAAAAAAAGGCGGGGGGGGCGGGGAGGGGGAAGGAAGGAAGGAATAAATTAATCTGGTGGGGACTTACCGGTGTCAATATAGTGAGAAACAAGAGAGAGGAGTTAAACTGTAACTTGTCCTGAGGGAAATGAGGCTTTGACATGAAATGTCTTCCGCTAATGTTAACATTCTAAAGAACACAGCCGTGTAGGATATATAAGTATGTCAACAAATATGCAAACATCACCAAGCTACCCATCATCTAACTGTGCTACACAGAAATTGTGCCGGTGGTAACAGCTTCTAACTGCCTTAGATGGGGGAAAGAAAAGGCAGTTTATCAGTGCTTAGGATTTTGATTTCTTCTATGGGAATGGATCTTGTCTGGAATTTCAGGTATCAAAAACGTTTTCTGGAGAAAGCAGTGGACAGAGAACTGGTGATTCCTACTGAACCATCATGGAATGCTTGGTTAGTGAAAACACAGGAGGACTGATGACCAGTTAAGTTCAACATGTGATGTTTAAGCCCTTTGATCAGTGCAACTGTACATGGAAGCACCAAATTCATTTGCCTGAAGCCACATCAGCAGCAAACACCACTCCACAACCTTTTACAAAGATTTCCATACAGTTGGTCTCTGATAACCTGTGCCATGGCCTCTAGGAGGCTGGTGATCATGTCAGGCTGTGGTTTCACTTGCAAATGACACCATCACAGTGGCAAAAGGGAGCTACCCTGGGCTTGGCTGCTCCGTGGTCCTGTCCTGTGCAGTCCCTTCTCAGCCAGCTGAAGGGCTTCACTTCAGCCACACAATCCTGACACCTCTTCTCCTCCCCTTCTGCACAGGAAATGAAGAAGTGATGGCTGGAGCCTCAAGGTGCCTTTAGGAATTGGAAGTTTACCTCTCTGTCTGAAACTAATCATTGGTGATACGAAGTTGTTGCAAAGAGAAGACCTACCTTTTTGTTCTTGAGATGAAATCCCAGGTCACTTCTTCAGTATTGACAGACTCGCAAGGAACAGGTTCGAGGTTTGTCTACCTAAAATCCATCTCTTAGCTCATCTGCTCTTCCCTTTCCTCTATTTCTATACATAAGCAATCGTTATGTCTGTCTAGATAGTATTTAGACACATTATTCAACAGATGATAATTTATTCAATAACATTTGTTTTGTATTTTTTTGGTTTTCCAGCTGATCTAACAATGTTTGAATACAGTATTCTGTAAAACTACCTGGAAGACTGGATTCTACCTCTCACTGAGCATTTATAGCCTCCTTCTCTGTAAATAGACCCTCACAAAAATGAAAAAGATACTAACAGTGGGTAAGAATGACAGAATGAAGACTACATAGCTGGATTCCTTTCTCAGTGCTGCTCTAGAGGTGCTGAGTTACTGACCTTGGGATGTGACTGACTGGCCAGAATGCAAGAAGTATTACTGCAGAGGAAATAGAGAATAATCATATTTCTATTAGAAGTATGTGTATCTGTCTTTACCAGCTCAGTTTTGTATTGTGATCTACTGGAGGAGTTAATTTGTTTTCTGGGACAAATGAGTAACCACGTCAGCTGTGCCAGGAGAAGGAATAACTTTGATGAACGTGCCTGTCTGTGCTGCTGGTTGAACAGTTGTTATGAGTACTCGTGTACCCGGTTCAACTAAAATTGTCTCTGTTTGTCTACACTTTTAAAATAGTAGATCTTTGATGACTTGGGTCAGGTTGTGCCTGTGGCCTCAGAGGTGGTGATGGTAATGGGCAAATTTGGTGCAAAATGCCGAGGGCTGTCAGTACCATCTGAATGCAGATACACTAGAACTACCACAGCAGGACATACCTTTTAACATTGACGACTAAAGACTGATGCAGAAGGGAGATCAGCACATGATAAAGAAGACATGGAGAGAACTTGAAGCAAAGAGAGCCAGTGTAATGTGAGGAAAAGCCTACCCTCCTAAACACAGTAGAAGAGAAGAAATGCTTGAGACAGAGAGGCAGGCAGGGTTGCCAGTGCTCATTGATGGTACAGCATCCTTTGCCCTTTTAATTCAAGAAACCTAAACACTGTGTGCTGCTTGGTTAACAAAGCTCATTCAACATCGCTCCCAGGACAGATAGATATCCAGAGTTCCTTTGAAGCTGAATGGAGGGCAGTTGCTGTGGTAAGAAACAGGAATGCTAAAGCTGGTAAGACAGATTTTGGCATTGTGGAGTTCTGTGGCCTAACTTTGCGTATGTAATGTACATTGTATCTACAGCAGTTTAAACTCTTATCCAAATTGTATTTAAACTGTTAAAATCTCAAACCTGGAGTCATGCTGACTACATTTTGAACAAGCGGATGCTCTGGGAACAAGGGCACATCAATAGTAAAACAGAAGCTTTTGCCAATGTACTTAAACATCAACCTGTTTAAGCTTGTTCCAGGTGTTCTCCTGGGTCAAGTCGGGTTGTTTTTTTTTTCTTTTTTTCCTCTGATTTTATTTCCCTGCTGCAGTGCTTTACCCTTGCACAGTGCCTATTACTGAACCAGATCTCTGCCGTTTTGCAGTTTCCCACATGGCAAAGCACTGATGCTCAGACATTAAAAATCCTAAATAATCCCCTTGTCTAATGACTGTGTGAGTGAAAGATGTCTTTTTTCTCTCAAATGTATCAGCCTGGCTATGAAAAAGGGAGCAAGGATAACACTTTATAATGACTAATCCCACATCTGAACACAGTACTCCAGGTGGGATCTCACAAGAGCAGAGCAGAGGGGGAGAATCACCTCCTTCAACCTGCTGCTAATGCTTCTTTTGATGCAGCCCAGGACACGGTTGGCTTTGTGTGCTTCACTGCCGGCTTATGTTCAGCTTCTCATCCACCAACACCCCCAAGTCCTTCTCCTCAGGGCTGCTCTCTATCCATTCTCCGCCCAGCCTGTATTTGTGCTTGGGATTGCCTCGACCCACGTGCAGGACCTTGCACTTGGCCTTGTTAAATTTCATGAGGTTTGCATTGGCCCACCTCTCAAGCTTGTCCCGGTCCCTCTGGATGGCATCCCTTCCCTCCAGAGTGTCCACCACATCATAAAAAAGACCTGGACCTGTTGGAGAGAGTCCAGAGGAGAGCCACGAAATTAATCAGAGGGCTGGAGCACCTCCTCTATGAGGACAGGCTGAGAGAATTGGGGTTGTTCAGCCTGGAGAAGAGAAGGCTCCGAGGAGACCTAATAGCAGCCTTCCAGTACCTGAAGGGGCCTACGTATACTTATACTACAGACGAAATACAGAAATTCCAAAACCATAAAGCAGCTGATAGGAAATTTGATTTCACTCTGCTTATTTTGGATGTGACTGCTGTATTTCAGGTGTTTTCAGGTGAGTGTTGCTTGGCTTTTAAAATGAAAAATTAGGTTCTCTAATCTTAAATGCTGTAACTAATGGCATGGTTCTATTGAATTGTGATCCGTATTGCTAGAGTGAAATATTTACTATGGTTGGAAATCTCAGTTAGGTTATAGGGTATTTACTAGATGGATTTTATGAAAAAGCAGTGTAAGGATTGGGACTAGGAAAGCTTAATTTGTTGGAATGCTGCCAGTGATACTCTAGAGATCAGCCATAATTCAGGTGAGTGCATTATCTGCCCTCCTGGGGATGTGTGGTCCGTCAGTACAACTACCATTGCCAAATGTCTGGCCTTCTCCAAAACAGGCCTGCATTAAAAAAAAATAAAAAAAATGTTCGCAGCTACATGAGGATCAACAGAAAATGTATAATACTAGAAAAGTTAATGGTGCCAGGAATGATTTGCAATATGAGTATCAACTACTCTTGTAATGATGGGAAATGGTTCTTAAAGCATGCAAGCAGATCAGCAGGAGTAGAGTTTTCATGCTAAGATTTCTGCATGTTGTTAGGTGTCTTGTTCCTTTGCCTGCCTTCAGTCACAGAGGTGTCTATTTTGTGGAAGATACTAACCAACTGTGAGATAATCTTACTCCTAGGTGAATAAAGGAGGGGGAAATAGAACAGTTAAAGGAGCAGTCACTGAGGTATATCCTTAATATACTGTGGGCGGTTGGTGGTGTTATTAGTCATTCCCTTTTTCATTTTCATGAAATATTGAGCAGAATCAGTCACATAGCAAATAAACACTTAAGAACTTGGAACTTTTATTCCACTCAATCTATCCTAGCATATTGTCTACACAACTTCGTCAGTAAAAAATGATGCAGAAGCCTTATAAATATCTGCCCTTCTAGTGACTTTGTTAAAGGACTTCAATAGAACAGAGATTAAAAAGAAAACAAAGGTAGGAAAGAAAGATGCAAATCTTTTTAGAACTTTTTCATTCATGTTTGAGCAGAGAAGTGGTCATGGGCTGTAGTGATTTAATTTGTCGAAGTGCTGCTTTTGTCCTAGTTTGGATTTATTAATATTTGAGTATGAGCAGAGGCTAATTCTCTCACTTTAGTGCTCTCACTCAAAATGTGAGGAGGAGTAACTGCAGTATGTACTCAGTTAAATTATATTGAAGTAAAACTTCTGTGAAAAGAAGATTGGCTTTGTGGTTGGGGAGATTCCTCAATGAGCAACTTAGTGGTCAATTTATCTCTGAATTTGCGTGAGCTGTAACATTCTTGTGTATATAATGCTTTTATCATTGAGAGGGTACAAGATAACGGAAAAACTATATAGCAGGTGAAGAACAGCATTCTTTCATTTTTCTGATCATGCCATGCCTATGTATAAAATTGACCACGCTGCCCAAACTGGATGAATAGGACAGGGAATTAAGGACAATGAAAGAAAAAAAAGCTTCTATTACAACACTTTTGTTCTTCTGTCATTAACTCTCCACCAGCTCTGATAAAACGTAAACTAGCAAAACTACTGTAAGTGGTAACTATATTTGGGTGATGGCACAGACAACAGAGAGTGTTGAAAAGTGCCAGTGACTGGTTTTTTCTGTCATTGAGTGTAGATAAGTGCCTGCCTCATAATGAGGTGAGTTAGAAGCAGAAAAATGTGTATGATTTATTTTAAGCATTCAATATGCATGTGCGTGTCACTGTTCATTCCTATTGAACAGTAGGTCAAGTCAAAGTTCCAGATGAAACAGTTCATACTTTAGATGGGGAAAATGTGTGAGCAAGACACATGCAGAGACTTTGTACACTTTGACCTTTCAGGGTTCAAATACCAGTTATCACAGGAAATAGAGCAGTCCTGGTTCTATTTGTACTTTCTACTTGAATAGATCATAGAATCAGAAGTGTTTGCCTACCCAAGCTGTTCTGGTAGAGTTTTCTTTTAAACATCAGCTTGGCACATTTTGATTAATTGGTTGCAGCATAAATTTTGTCGTCAGCCTTCTTTACTTCTGCGATGGAGTACTCATAAAAACTTAAGCTCCTTGTCATTTTTGCCTTTCAGTGTATGAAATTCATTACACTGACACTGAATCAGTTCAAGATTGCCACCCCAATTTTTCTAATGCTAGTAGACTGACGTTAGAGCACAGGTACACTGCAATTCAGCCTGCAAAGGAAATACTGGGAAGTCTGATGAATCAGAGTCCTTAAGCACATGGTTAATTTGAGCTGATGCTCTCTTGACTTCAGAAGGCGTATACCCTTTTCTTAAATGTTTGATCAGGGTGATGAAGAACAGCAAATGCTGGCCTTTTATGCATCACTTTCTAATTAGAGTTTTGGAAGACAGATGACTGGTATGTGATTACCGAGTAACCTTCATGTCATTTTAAAAGGAGCTCCACTACTCCCACTTATGCTTAGAACTGAAAATCTTTCAAGATCACATAAACTGTTACAGAAAGAGCACGAACATGCTGGAGGAACCAAAGGGACAAAGGCAGGATCTGATCTGTGTGAGATGTGAGAGAATAATCTTTTGCTGATAGGGAGCATAATGGGATGTTAAGAGAGGGAGAGAGAGAAAAGAAGGACAGATTTAAGTGTCTGCAAAGAGTCGCTGGAAAAGAAAGGCAAAGAGATTTAGAAAATGAGATTTCTAAATATAGAATTTCAGCTTTCCAGCATAGTTGAGAAGTTGCTGTATGGATAATTATTAAAGAACAATACTGCAGCTTACAAATACATTTGTTGCATTCAAATCAGGGAGAAACTGTATGCCTAGGAGATCCTTAGAAGAAAAATAAAAGGTAGTCTGGTGCACTTCAGAAATTTATCTGGATCTATTTGACAATAATGGTGAAAATATGTGAACCAGATTAATATTTAATAGTGTATTAGGTAGTACACTTAGGGGTCTACTGTAACTGCATGTTTCTGGGATGTCTTTTCTCACTTCATTGTCAGGTATTCTGCAGTCTGCACAGCACCCAATTATTTCTCAGTAAATAAATTGCTTTTTAACTTGTAGCACTTACCTACTTGTCCTACTTACCAGGTTTCATGTTCTTACCCATAAAGGAAAAAAAAACAACCCATAATTATTTCTAAGAGGTTTTCATGCTTTCCATACATGGAAATGTTAGGGCAATTTTGCCGTATGCTTTGCTTGCTTTTATCCAGAATTGATTTGTTTGAGGTTTTTTATGGCATACCAAGATCACTGATGATGTCCACTAAGCTCTTGGGGTAAAGTGTGTTCCTTCTTTTCACAATGCTGTGTTAAATCCTTATTGTGTTAAAAGTTGTGGGACTTTTTTTCTGTAACAAATCTAAGAATGAAGAAACAGTTTCTAAGAATGAAGAAACAGTTTCAGTGGTTGCAGGATTTTTTTTCACTGAACTACTAACACTTCTTATTTAATTTCTAGTGGGGACTTAGTGTACTTGTGCTCCATTTGCTGCAAGGCTGACATCTAGCAACTTCCTTTTGCTTTCATCTTGTTTGAAAGAGAGCTGAAGAAATAACTTGCATTAAATACAATACAAACATGCTTGCTACGCTTTTATTGAAATAAGTTTTTTTTACTGTAAGGAGACAACTTGAAATTGTAACTGAGAGATTCCAAAGGTCTTACGACTAGCCATCTTCTATGGGCCTGTCCTCTAGCATATGGGTTGAGATCTGGACTGGTTTTTTTTAATCAGAGATGAGCAGGAGAGCATGCATCACCTTCAACAAATAAATTACCTATTCAGTTCCTCTAAGAAAAAATTGCTTTTTTTCTGTTACTCCCATCACAAGTTATCCTGCTTTCTTGTAGTGATTGTTACTGAGTATTGAACAGCATTCTGACAAAGATCCACCATAATGTTTAATTAAGCATCTGGCAAATGTAGACAGTACTTGTTAAAAATATTTGCTCGATAACTGAACATTTAAGCATCCAGTTCAGAAGTGCTTGGGCCTTTTATTTGACACATATTGTTGTTAGTATATTAGACTTTAACCTCTGTGTTTAGATTGGATTGTACTCTGCATAGCTGAGTATGTAAATGCAGGAACTGTGTGACAAATTTAAACCATTTTATGCTATAACAATGCATATACGTAATGTTAGCGTTACTTTGCAGCAAAGCATCTTCTCTGGTGATTAGGAACTCTGTCAGAATGAAAGTCTAAATGATTATCTGGGTGGCTAGGAAAATTTACATAGGAAGCAAAAGAAGGAAGCCTTTTCTGTCAGAAAAAAAAGCAGAAAGTGAAATGTATTTATGAGGTTTCAAACTAAGGCAGTAAAATGGTGATGTCACCAGGGCAGATGGCATTTGGAAGCAGCATGAAGCTAAAGGTAAAGTCAGACTGCCTGCACGGAGCAATATGCATGCCAGGAGGAAGACTTTAGGAGTATCCTCAGAAAAGCAAAACTGTTGAACCAATGGAAGGCTGTGTCCAGGAATTACTCTTATAACGAGGCAATCCCACTGGAAGTTGTGGAGGGCATTTCATGTGATTTGAACAAATACTCATCTCATTCTATGTTATGAATAAAAAGAACTATGCAAAGAAAGATAAGATATATGTAAGTATTATTGTATTTGACTTTTGACTTTTGAGGTGTGAATTACTTTAACTGGCAGCTGCTTTAGCCCCCAAGTATTATTGTATTTGACTTTTGAGGTGTGAACTACTTTAACTGGCAGCTGCTTTAGCCCCCAGGACACAATCCGTTGCCCTGTCCAGAGTCAAGTGGGCCTGTAAGTAGTATCAGGAGTATCTGGGAGCAACAATCTGGAGACTGACTGAACCTGAGAAAATTGCAGAATTACACATATCTCAATACCAGGAGGTATAAATGCCTGAGGGTAGAGACATGCCCCAGGAGCTGAATGTTTGAATAGAACAAAGCTGTTTCCACCTATGCTGACCCAATGTCTAGACGACTGTTCCTTGTAACTAAACACATTGTGATCACCCTGAATCTTCCAACAAGGTCAGTGGGTCTACATACAGTGGTAGGTGGTATATGTGGCAATAAATATTTCTTAGTTTTCATTCTTATTTGGTGAGAGATATGTTTGTGGTGCTAGTGAATTCCGGATGATACAAAAGCAGTGCGAGAGGAGCACTTAATGGAGTTTGGGTGCTGCAAGGGAAAAAAGCAGGAGCTGTAGCTGTATGGAACAGGAGCAAAATGTCCCCCAACTGCAGCTCTAAAAACAATATTCTCAGTTAACATTCAAGAACAAGTAGGATCTTTGCTTACATATCAGGCAAACAAATGAAATGAGAACTGTTTCCTTAGGTACTATACTTTTTTAGAAGCAGTGAGATGTGAGGGAAGAGCATCAGAAACAGCAATAAACTGTGCAAGTTTCACAAATTGCAAATTAAAATAGCAAACATCCATTTTATATAATTTAGTACTTTTTTTCTTCTGTTTCTTTTTGTAAAGGTGATAATAGGAGTTAAGGCAGCTTTTAAGCCATTCATAGGTAGAGAATTTTCAGTTAATTCAGATATCAAAAGTGGCGCTCATTTTCTTCCCAAATTCCAGATAATTTTGTCCTCTGGCAGTTCCCCTCTTTTGCTTTAATTTGATGTGGAATATATATGCATATATATTTGAATTGCTTCAGCTTGTATCCAGATTTAAAATCAGATGTGATGTGGGCCCTTTTGAGCATCTGTCTGATGTGGGTGAGCTGGCTGTTGGTTTCTCTCACACTCCACTGTTACATGGGAAGGCCACATTCAGTGATAAATCCAATCTCAAACAGCTGTATGCAAGCATGTAGCTACCTGGTTCAGAAGGATTTGAAAATATCTGCTAATGTGCTATTGTATGCTACTTGTAATGAAATGTTTCCCTTTACCATGCAGCAGTAAGGTTTGCAGTACAAGGGCAAAGACACAAACGTAGTGAGTCTCAGAAAGAGAACACAAATTCTCACAGCTGTCTCATACCCTGCACTAATGCTGTATTAGTAAAATTAAACTCCAGTCTGACTTTAGCCTATGTTGCATGCTGTGGTGGCGAACATGAAAAAACAATTCAAGGACTCAAACAGTGAATGCTGCAGACCCACCATAAGGAAAGAATTCCTTTCTGACTCTGTCTGGTGATGATTACTAGTCCTCTTGGATCCATGGTTTGGATAAGTCCCAGGTGTGTATGTAACTTCTTAGATAAATGTAGCCATCTAGGAAAGCTTGTGAGAGGAATAAGAATTCTTATCACAAGGAACTTTCTTATCTGGTTATACAATTTTATATGTAAACTTATTAGTCTTCATGTTGAAATAATATAATTTTCTTCCTGCTTTCATTGCTTTATCTGGAAGCCTTTTCCTGAACTTGTTGTAAAGATGTATTTATAGCTGATTTATTACTATTTGATCTTGTGTTGATAATATTACTCCATTTAGTTCTCTCTGATATTTCTAATAATCTTTCTTAGCAGTTATTCCAATTAAAGTTAATCTTCACTGAAACTGGTTGACCAGAACTGTACACAATATTCCTAAATAGACCTTTCGATTCCTCACACAACAAATGTAAATTCCTTTCATAGCCCTTTCATAGCTTCAGCAATCACTGTTTATAGCCATCTTCCAACAGGCTGCTTCAAGTAGACTACATCTTCCAATATACCTACCTTCTTTTGCACTTTTCAACCTATATGATCACCCGTGATTAATGAGCCAGGAGTTCTTAACAGATGTCCCCAAATGCGTGAATCTACTTTATTTATACTAAATTATATCTCCTATCAATCAAATCAGTACACTAAGTTACTGCTTTTGTAAGATGACCTGATGTTTGTAATAATGACAATACTGCACAACTTTACATTGTCTGCTAATTTAATCTATGTTTTTCCTTAAGATCTTTAAATAATTTATTAAACAGGACTGATAAGAGACCTAGTAAACTCTCCTCATTCCATGGCTACCTGGTCAGTATAAGCTGTTGATGTTCCCTCTAGCTTAGCTGCTTTAGAAACCTTGTATTAACACCTGACCTCTCCACCTCCAGTTAGATTGGTTTGAGATGATCTACTGTTGATAAATCCACATTATAATTTATACTGCTTTCCATTTATCTGTTTGCCTTTAATTCTTCTTTAAACACTATTCTAGGTCTTTTTTGTTTTCATTAGGTTAGTTTAATAAGTCTAGTGGTTCCAGAATTGGTCTTGTTCTTTTGAATATAGTTTCTATGTTTAGTTTCTCGAGTCGTAAAACACTTCCTCCAAGAATCCTAGCAGCTGGACTTGCAGTTTCATTTGACGGTTTCATATTTCTATATTCCAACATAGAGATTATCCAGCCCATCTCATTTTTGCTTTATGAAGTATTAAGAATGTTAACATTTATTTCTCTCTCAGGTGTCATAATTTTTGATACTCTACCTTAATTTTTACTCCTTATTCCACTAATGTCCTCATCATTAACTTTGTAGAAAATGGAGGCAAAATATGCATTTAATATGTGGAACAGACCCATATTAACGTTAATATCTATTAAATCAAATCTCTACTAAATATTAAATTCTATATTTACAGCACTGTAACTTTTTGTTCCCTGTGCTTTATTTTTATTGTTTATAAAGAATATTTGCTGATTCTTTCAATGTAAATGTAAAGTCTAGCTCAAGAAATCTCAGCCGTTTCCCTTCTTTCTACCTCCTCTAGATTTGCATGTGTACAAAAGCTGCTGATTCACTCAAGGAAGCTTTTTCTGTTAGCTTTTTTTCCCTGCTTGCAGTAGTGTCTGCCCTTTGATTTAAAGTCATTCTTTACCTTCTATGTTTAAAAAGCTCTGCATTCCTGAATTCACTCTGTATGGTTTGTTTAGTTTCTTTCTAAAATCCCAAACATTGGCCACAGGCAGAACTGTTTTCTGTCTTGCAGCTTGATAAAGACTGATTCAGCACATGATCATTCAATCCAAGATTATTTTCTATGAAAAACTGTTATGTAAGGTCTTCTTTCTTGCTAAACTGATGTCCAAAGCAGCATTAATTTTCATTGGTTCACTGGGTGTTTATTAAAGAAATCTGTCTTATAGCAAGTTCAAGAGTACCTAAGTTATGGCATTTATATTGCATCCAAGTTCGGGAGATTAGTCTACCATGTTCACACAATCAGTACTCTTTATTTCATGTAATCTTATAGAGATTGCTCTTCATACTATATCCTAAGCTTAGTGATTCTGTAACAGTACTCTAAAGCTCTCTCTCTTCTGGGGCTTTTCAACTTTCATCCTAAAGAGATTGTGTTTTTTCACTACAGGATTAGTTTTCAACATATGGAATTCTAGTGTCTACTTCTTTAGGGTGAGTAGAAGGTAAATAAGAAAGGCAAGTTTAGTGTCAATAGGCCTAAATACCTGTATTCTCTCTAGACAGCTTCATGCCTCCCTATTGTCATACATTTCTATAACATGCAGAGCTGCCAAATCACCTCCAGTCTTGTTTCTGTCCTTAAATAACTGAAAGGTTTATCTCTTTTGCTCAAATCACAAATAATTTTTTCTTCCTGTTTCCATT
>NW_010115367.1:63028-79639 GCF_000699245.1 Pterocles gutturalis
ATGCTTCATTATAGGCTTGCTAGAGCTAGTTGAACATGTTTTAATCAAAAAGTAATTCTGTCTAGAATAGACACTTTTTTCTTTTGAAACCAAATTAAGAAATGTTTGGGGTCTTTGTAAGCTTTCAGCATTTTGTCCAATCCTCCAAAATACAGGTTGGAACCAATATAATATAATAATAGTATAATACCAAAACTTGAGTGGTTTCTATTTTTTTTTTTTCCTCAGAAGAGTAACATATTGTATTTAAAATGAAAGTAGTTCTAATGTAAACATTTTATGTTGGGAAATAAATTTCTGAAGTATCTCCTGACCAAACTCTCCTTCAGAAGTTGTGCTTTGCTTCATTACCTGAACACTAACTAGTAAAGTGACATTAAACGCTTCTGACATGAATATAAGTACTTTTTGAGGATAAGAAACTAACCAAAGATACAAAAGGCTGCAAAGCATCAAAGTTTTCTCCATGACAGCTGTGCTTTTAAAGTTTAGGAAACAATAGCAGAGCTAGATGAGGTTTGAAAATTATAATAATTAACTGAAAATTAAAAAGAAGCAACAATCGTTCAAGCAGCCAGAACTAATTAGTGAGGACATTTTAAAATCCTATTATTGAAGAGGCTGGATTTACAATAAATATTGCTTCCTTTCCCCACAAGAAAGAAAATCTCACCTGTCGTACTTTATTAGGATTATCAGGAGTATATTGCTGCTGAGCCATCAGCCAGGACTGCAATAACTCTCAGTACACTGGTCAGCAATTACTGCCAGCATCCAAGGATGAAAAGCTGAGTAGAGAGAACTGCCTGTTTCCCTGAATCTTTACTTTCCATATGATTTGCTACCCTAGGTGCTATAATGCACCTTGTTCTCAGAATTTCCCATGGTGTTCGAAAGGCACCTTGTGGCTCTCCCCAGGGACAAATAAATAATTCCATCTCCAAATAAACCAATGGAAAGAAGTGCATGGAAAAGACATTTTTCTATGGTTTGATGCAGTCTACAAGTAGATTCCTAGACATAGAATAGTCAACAGGATTCTCAGAAAATAGATTTTTAAAAGTTATTAAAATATTATGATGTTATAATTTACAAATAATCCTCTTCAGCAACTAACTAGTGTTATTTTAAAGCTCGTATTAAATACACTATTATTTTAGAACCACATATTAACTACTAAATGATCTAGGACTTACTTTCTGTTGTAGGATCCAGGTGTTTCACTTTCAGATCTTCTCAACTGATGATAACTTTATATATTTGTTCTTTTTCTCTCTGAAACCATAATTGATTTAAATGTATTTTGCAAAAGATCTGCTCAAGAAAAGAAAGATTAATGGCCACGAGCACAAGTGAGTTATTCCACCTTTTGTACTTACAGATTTTAATCCTGATATAATGTATAACTTGAACATCAGCATTAGGTGCTTGATCAGCAGAAATACTAATGCACAGCACTAATACTTTGTCTTTATGAGTTTTTTCTCACCTAGAGAGCCAAAGCTTGAAAGAGATTTCTGTATTTAGTCTTTTGTAAAACTGAAATAACATCTCTCATTTACAGGTGGGAAAATGATGTGCAAAAAATTATGAATTACCAAGCAATATATTTCAGTCCTGCCTAAAAATAGAATGTCCTATCCTGCTTTTATGAACAAGAGACAATATTTCCTTATTTGTCCCGAATAGAAATTTTGGAGTGCCATTTTTATAAAATCTAGTGTAAGAGCTGTAAAAAGTAAGGTTTGTACAAGGAATTTGTGAATGTATGGAAACAGGACCATATTAAAAGGTTTATTTAAAAATAGAAATGAATATCTGACTTCAAAACAATATTTAGAATATCTGGGTGAAATTTTCAAAAGCGCAATATGATTGTTCACATGGAAAATAACGTTAGCTATTAGCTATTGCCACATTACTTATTAGTGTTAGCTATTAGCTGCAAGATATTCATCAGTATGAGAGATTTATTCTGAAATTGCTTACCTGTTTTAGGCGATCTCATCTATTGTGAATTGCTCTGAAACTCAGACAAAAAGGAGCCAAAGACTAAAAGCTGAGCTGGTTCACAGTAGAAATAATTTATTAGAAAATACTTGCAGATTTTGAGGTGAGAGAGTTTCACATCTTGAACTTATGATGGGTGAAATAATTTAACAAGGGTTTCTGGTTTGCAGTAAACTTTGTTTTATGAGTTCATTAATAACCAATTGGTTTAATCAAGAGGAGCAGGAGATGTCAGGCTAATAAATTCACTGCTTGCCATAGGTGTTTACTGTTTTTTTTTTTTCCACATCCAAGATTATGTACTGCTGTGAGTGGCTCATTGCTGGAACCACTATATCTAGGATGAGAAATGCAGTTCAGAAACTTGTCCTCTAAAGAAAACGTTTTAAGAACCGTCTTTCAGATAAAATTCAGTTCAAGTCTCAAAAGCGGTAAGAAACTGAACCATCGCTCCAGATCCTAGTAACTGTCTTTGCACGGTGTCAGGAGGGGTATTGCATATATGTGGGATTTTATAGGCCCATAAATGAGACTGAAATATGTTAATGACAGAGCTTGTGTTTCTCTTGAATTTATTTTTGGGAGAAGGGAGTGCTTTTCCAGCATTTTGTATATATTCTAGTTTTTCTTTTAGCAACTGTTCTCTCTCCCTAGATATCCCCATGATGAGAGCTTTATGCCCATGCATGTTGAAAGAGATTAAATATCTCCAGTACGCTTATGTGCAAAATATGTCCTTCAGAGTCAATTATAATTAAAGCGGGGGTGAATAGTGTGAAGTGTTTTGAACTGTTAAATGAATTTGCTTCAAACAAGCTATCTCCTCCTTTTGACCTCTCCTCTGGTCTCCAGATAGTCTTCCAATCCCAAATGTTCACAGAATGCAAACCCCAAGGTTTCATGTGCTGTGGGAAAGAGCATTTTACTTTCAGTTGCGCAACAATCGATAAGCCTGTAAACTCATCCAGCTGGGGGAGCATGCAAACATCCTGTGACGTAGCTGACCAGCTGCAGCTAAACGCAGCTTGGATTTTGACTATTTCATTTAAACAACAAGATCAATATTTGATTAGATATGAATCAAATCTGAGTATTAAATGCAAACAAATGGCAGCGTGTTGGCAGTTTGTCATGAGCACCCACTTTATCAGTAATACTGAACAAACTGTTCTGGGAGAATTATTCAGCGAGCTCTTTGTAAAGTACAGGAATGTTCAAAGCTTTCCTACTCCAGGCTGCTACAAGACAACCTGACTTTCTGTCTTCATATGATACTGCTTCACAGTTAGTGTGATGCAGATGATGTCAGATCTTAGACAAACATAGCTCTTGGGTTGTTTCATGCCCATATTGCAACACTTGTGTGTTTTGGAGGCTTCAGACCAACTCCAGAGAAGGATTTGTGAAACCTTTGAAGCAGTATTTTTGTAATTCACTGATGGATTCTGCTGGAGTGTTTGACAGCCTCAGAAGAGCTTTTGCAGTGCTGGGAGCTGCTTGGCTTTTGGTTTAGCTGGAGATTCTCCAGAATGTCTACTAACTCTATGGCAACTGGGAACTACACTTGGAAAATATTCAGTGAACTGCAGATTGTTGTTGTTTTTTCTGCCAAAACAATCAAGATCAGTTTAAGCCCTGACAGCTGTACCTTGTCATGGAGAAAATACTCTGAAGAAAAAACAAACGACCATTAATCTTGATAGTATATTACCATCTAATTACTAGTTACATTTAATACATCAGTTTTTACTGCCTAGATATTTCTGTCATGGTTTCCCTGAGCAACCACCAGGAGTTTATTTCTTTTTGCAGATCAGTCTTGAAGCTTCATGCCTTTTTTACTTTTAGTCTTAAATTACCGTTGAATGTTATAGAAAGCTAAGGGGAATTTGTCTGAATAAGAAAAACAGCCATTTTGAAATTACAGAAACTTAATTCTGGAACCAACTTAAAATAACAAAACGAGGAAAGGAGTGCATGTTTTTATTTAATAGCTTCACTTTCTCTTTCTGTCCATTTTGCATCAAGAGATGAAATCTTACAGTACAGACCAGTGATTTCCAGCTTCTTCTGTTTGGGAATCACTGTTGATAGTTGACAGTGTAGCAGGTCTTATCCTCAAAGCTACACAGGAGATTAAGTCAGAAGTCAGCATCCTTGTATGGTTTTGCAGAAGCTCAGTGTCAGTACCCCTGTCTGCAAACCCTGGTTTCAAGTCCTAAGGTTAGGAATCTGATGCAGAAAGCATAGGGTAAAATTCTGTCACCTAGTTTGACTTTCTGCATCATCTAATTGCTTTGAAGTCCATAAAAATGTGTGACTACTTAGGTAACTCGAGTACACCTAGTAGTAGTATGCTTGGACGTCCTGTTGCTTGAGAATAAATGTGGAGAGAAAGTCCGGCCCCACTGAATTGGGGATGAAAGAGATGAGGATTTTCCCTGTATTTCTTTTGAGTGTTTATGGAATATCACAGTCAAAGCCTTGAAAATCATAATACATATTCATAAGGCATTCTGTCCCTCACATTGGAAGTGAGATCTTGCATCTCTTGATTTAAATATCGGCTTTGCACATGTAGTTACACACCATGTAGACTGCTAAGATAATGAATTTAGATTGAGGTTTTCTTGAAATAACCAATGGAACTTGTTCTTTGCTGTCAGATATGTTTTAGGTGTTCATTTTTTTTCAGGAATTTCACTTTATTCTTCATGTAAAAGTTACTTCTTTAAATTCTTCATAGATTCATCTTTCATAATCCCTTGTTATGTTTCATATGTAATATATTAATGTATTAGATGTCTATGGAGGAAAAAATAACATGTTCTGTTATTTACCTTTATTTCCATTGTACTATTATATTTTAAAGCTGGATTTGGTTTTACAGAATATTTAGTTATTTGAATGACATTTTTCCAGCCTTGCAGGTCATCTCATTGAAAGTGGTGCTCAGTGTACAGGTGGAATATTCACTGACTGGCATGAGGTACCAGACTGGTAGGTAACCGTGACATCAGCATATATGTTTGTAGTGGACCAAAGATGAGGTTTGCTACTATATCTATGTTGTGAAAACTGCTTCAAGTTATTATTTTGGGGGAGGCATGATTGGCCTTTTGATATTTTTCCACCTTAATATTTCTCTTCTACAAGGTCTGTTCTCCCTATTGCAGTTTCTCTTTCTGGTCAACTGGGGGCTTTCTTTCTTAACTTAAGAAGCAGATGATTTGAAAAACAAAATTTATCCCTTTGATATTTTTCTTTTAGATTATAGGTTCTGTTTGGCATCACATCTGGGATGAATCATCTCACAGAGACACAAGGCACTGCAGGCATGAAGCAATTGAAAGAGCTTTGGATTGGAAGTATGCATATGTAGTTTGGGAATCTCTACTGTAAGCAACACTCTCAATGGCAATTATTTTACACTGATTGAAAACAAATCTAATTTAGCCTGTGTAAAATTTCATGGGCAAAGATGGGGAATATTTGTTGCATGTGGAATGAATGGTAATGACAGCAGTAAATACTAAACATGTCTAGAGTTTCTTCATAGCTCTGTGTTTAAATTGTTTTCTCAGTGCAACATTTCAACACTCAAAAAGCCAGCAAGTATTTAGGAGGAGCAATAGTGAAAAAAAAATATAGTTCTGGAGACCTAGTTGAAATATTTTGTATTCCTTTTTTTAATGATTAAAACCAAAAATGAAAGCTGTGCGTATACTGGTTTTGTATTGTCCAACTGTACATTGTAGATGTAGTTTTATTGTTGATGCTTTTCTATCAAGTTTTTACTCTTATGTACAGAAATATTCGTACTTATATTTACCACAGATTTTTGTTGCCTTTGAAAGGGATCCTTGTCCTGCAGGAAGTCACAGCCCTTGGGCTTCATTACAATGTTCTCAGTGGTACTAGGACCTGGATATTTAACTGACTGTTAACTCATATCCAACTTCCCTAATGTGGTAGTTTTGACCCTGGCTGACAGCCAAACACCACCACAAACACTGTCTCACCCTCTCTCCCCCCCTCCTTCAGCTCCAGGGATGGGGGAGAAAGTTAAAGGGGTAAAGGGAAAAGAAACTCATGGGTTGAGATAAGAACAATAAAATAATAACTACAATAAAATTGAAAATAGTAATAATAATAATAATAGTAGTGTATACAAATATACAAATGAGTGATACACACTGATACTGCTCACCACCTGATGACCAAGGCTCAGCCCATTTCTGGCTAGCAAACTTACTACAGGATATCTTAATTTTGAGCAGGTAAACTAGGAAAGGCTTTATAGGAGGATAAGAAAGGAACTATCTGAATTACCTCTAGGTGGCAGTGAGGGATTATTTCTTGACATCCACTAAACTTGTGTCCCTGCATAGGGGCTTTCTTGGTTGCAGTCTGAGCTTTGCTCGGTTTTCAAACCATTTAGGATACATCTTGAAATACTAAACACTGTATTGCGATAGCATATACATAGTTGAAAATCAGTTAGTCCTGGATATACAGACAAATGTACTATGTGGTGTGTGCACTGTGACTCAGCCGGTCTCTGCTGCATGCTTTTGTGTGACCAGAGGTTGCACAGCCAGCACAGCTTGAGCCCAGTGACTGTTGCACACACACACATACAGAGCTGAAGGGCTGTGTAACATACACAAGGTAAATTTAAACACTCTGGATGTATGATGTAGGGGACTGGATGTTTGTGTGAAGTGTGGTCACTGGTAACATTGGGGGGTACAGAGTAGATCTTCCTTTCCCCAGAAACCAATGGCTTCAAACTATGTTTTCTTTCCATTTCTGCATCTTTTGTGTTCTGATGTGGCTGCACACTGCTACAAATTGCTTTCAAGGTGTTTGTACAGCTGTTTGGGCTTGGTACAAGGATGGTATTCTGTTCAGCTCAGTGACTGCTTCTATCACTTGAGGATGCACAATGGACCACACTAAATGCTGCTACTAAAGAGATTACAGACCCTCTAGTAAATCCTTGCTGGCTGACAGTATTAATTGTAATGTTGAGGAGATTGGCACTGCAACAGTAATTCAGGCTCTGAATTAACCATGTGTTTAAATCCATTATTTTTAGCATGTGCTGGTGTCAACTGCATTTTAGCACTGTAGTCACTAATTTTCTTACGTTGCATCTGGGGAATGTTTTCACTTTTATCAATGTCCTGAACTCCAACCTAGGAAAGTGCTTTTTGTGCATACCCAAAAGAAAGCATGTCCTTTAACACTTTACAAATGGGGCTGTGTACCACCAACTCTGATACTGTGGGCTAACAGCAAGAAGCACAATTTTGTGGACTGTACGGGTTCCACATTGTTCACCAGAAGAACATTTTAAAAAAGGTTTTTGTCATGACCAGAGCACTTCTGAAGATCATCCGTTTCCTACTCTGGATGACAATGCAAATGACTTTTTTTTTTTTTTTTTAAACATGTGACACTTTTAAACTCTATGTTCTGCTTGGCTTGGACTAACAAATATCCCTAACAGCTCATTAGTAAAAGGATAGCATTAGAATCATGGTGGGTCTCAATAGCCTGCGAGTTGAATGTGTCAGTAGAAATGTTTTGTAGACTGTGCCAAACAAAGTAAAATGTGAGGTGAGTAAACAATTTTAAACTGACTGAGAAGCAAATGATATATTTCGTAGAGGTTTCCAATATAATATGTTTTGTCATTAAAATTTAAAATTACTCTGAATACATCTCTTTTAGAAAACACTGCTGTGATGAAAGACTTAGCACCTTGATGGATGTGAATGAATAAGTCTCATAAATTGAGATACTGCAGCTGGGATTGCTGCATTAATAGGAATGAGATTATCATAACGTTAAATCATACAGCTATACATTTAAAAGCACATACTGAGAATAAATGCATATTGTATAATATTTCTTTGTCTTCTGCTCTCTGCGCTATCACACTCACTATATGAGCATTAGGAGATTCTGACAGTCTCACACAAGAAGCAATTTTTGGAGGCAGGTTTAAGAAGTGATTTCATAATTGTCATTACTTTAATAAACTACCATGATTCTTGCTGCTGATACTAATGGAAAAAAAATAGAAGGTGGCATAGAATTTTTTATACTAAAGATGATGTATAAAATAATATTAACGAATTTTTTTTGATAGAAGCCAGTGTTTTATTGAAACTTCACTTTGAAAGGAATTTTATCCATCTTTAAGATAATAACCATTTTCAGGACATACTCTAATTTCATACTCATATTCTGGTTTCATAAGGTTGTCTCTGGCTAGACAATTTTCCTAAGACTGAGCTATTAAAGATGAATCCCAAATGCTGCCTTCCCTAAATGCAAGATTTGTAAACTAAGCCATCTGGAATTTCCAACAGAAAGAAGTGTAACTGTATTCTTTGAGGCTTTGAGCAATCTGGTCTAGTGGGAGGTGTCCCTGCCCATAGCAGGGGGGTTGGAACTAGATGATCTCTAAGGTCTCTTCCAAACCAAACCATTCTATGATTCTATGATTCTGTGATTCCTTTACCCTTTTCTTACATACTTATGCAGAAAAATGATGAAATATACAGACACTGATAGACCTTGATACATGTACAATGACATGTGTTTCACAAAAGGTCAGGTTGTAAACTGGGTTCCATTATAAACCTACTGTGATTTAAAGATGTTCCACATTTTGCTGTGAAGGGCACGGCACTGAGAGAGATATGATTCTGTAATCAAATTCCTAAGTTCTTCAAGAAATTTCTGTAAAACCTGCTTGTTTTGGTTAGTGTTAGATTATTTTGCACCATTCTGAATAGGTTACATTTCTGTATTGAAGTACAAGACACAATGCTGGTTTACTGTCTGTGAGATTTTCAGAGGCAGACGACAGGGGCTTTGTGAATCTCCCAGGGAAGCTCTATGTGCGTGTCAGCTGGTGTTCCCACGAGAGACAGAGTCCTGCAAACCTCCCTATGTGGAGCTCAGTTACAGGCTGAAGCCAAAGTTTCCTTATGGAAATATATCTAACAAGTCTAATGTTGCCTAAAACCGTTCATTGGGTCACACTCATGAGTGTTTTCTTAATGTGACTTTATCCTAGAGCTGCCTGTGTCTATGCCCAACCTGTTCAATATCATGCGCGCTCATGACCTTCTTAACATTGCCCCTCAACTAAATAAGTGGTAACACTTACTATAGCAAGTGTTATTAAATTATTATATGCTTCTTTAAGGATAGATGAACTGATTTAAAAGAAGAAAAAAATCCCCTGTACATTTAAGCTGAGGCTTGTGAGAAGGATTTAAATGAGAAATCCCTTTCCACTCAATGGGATTGTCAACTAAAGTTGGTGAAATGCTTGTCAATGCTGCTTTAATTTAAGTGTGCACTGATCTCCTTAGTTATTTTGATCTTTCCTTGTATGCATTTATATGCACATCAACAAGTTGATAGTACGGAAAAATGATACTGTAATTATGGTTAAAAAGTTTTTAATTACATATGATGTTTTCAAAATATGCTGTTTCAAGGATATGGGTTAACGCTGATGACACTTGAGTATTTCTGAGGTTTCGGAGTTCTTTTGTTACTTTGACCAGACAAAAATAGAAGAGAGTGAGAGAAAAAAAAATCCTAAATAAAACCAAAACTGCCCCCAAGTCAGAATTCTTCTATTTGGACTATGGACACTGGGACATATTTCAATAATATTTGAAAGGCTTTGTTTTTGTCCCAGTAAAGCACAAAACCATATTTCAAAACTTAAGCTGACATGTAATGCCATATAAAGATTTGGATTTTTTTTCCTTAAATTTGAGTCTGCATTTTAATGTTATTCCCTTCGCTGTCAGTAATAGGGTGCTTAATACTTGCAGCAGGAGGTGCCTTTCCCCCCCTTTCTTCTCTGAGAATTCAGCAAAACTGATTACTGATGATCAGCAGTTTAAAAATGAATGATAAACATTCAACGATGAACCATTCAGATGTTTCTACTGGAAGTCTGTGTTCCTGATCTTCATTGCTTGTTGCTCCTTACATATTATCAAGGCCTAGGTACATGAGCAAAATCAACTGCTTTGTGTTACTTCTCTTTTGTCTTTGGTACTTCTCAGACTGCTAAATGAGAATGTCTGGTTT
Organism: Pterocles gutturalis; assembly: GCF_000699245.1. NCBI lineage: Eukaryota > Metazoa > Chordata > Aves > Pterocliformes > Pteroclidae > Pterocles > Pterocles gutturalis. The sequence continues at coordinate 73,172 of NW_010115367.1, forward strand.
TTTAAGAAATAAAGGAGATAGTTCTGAATTACATCAATTTTAAATCCTTTCAGGTTTTGAGGATGAGCACTATGACATTATCTTTGCATTTTTCCAGACAAAACATATTCTTGTTTTCTTTCTAGATAGAAAGAACCTGCATTCAAATTTCCCTGAGGCTGTGTTCATTCTTCCAAATGAATCCAAGTAGAACAGATCTTACAAGATCAGTTGGAGTTGTGAGATTTTGACACCTATTTAATGTAAATCAGGATCTCAGGTATGGCCTCAAGTCCTAACGTGTAGTCTAAAACCAATATTATCATAAGAACAGTCTTCCCATATTTTTTTTTCGGTCTATTATATGCTGCATATATTACTGGGGAAATAGCATAATTATATATGTAATCCTTCACTTTATCACCTTAATATGAGGAAAAAAAAATCATAATATATGATAAGCAAATAATGCTAGCATTCCCAGGTTCATTCACCTGTACTGCGTCTGTCTTATGTGAGCTTACTGGTGACCAGTCACTACAGCACACCCAGACAAGCAACAGATTTGCATCTGGTTATTGTCTTGCTGTTTGTATCCAACTTTGTGTTACAGCTGAGACAGAAATGGGTCCCTTCTGGATTTGTGAAAGAGAACAGCTTTGCCACATAAACCTAATCTCTCTTCATACTTTCCAACTGGTAGCTAACAAAGGAGCAGCTCTACAAAGATTGTCTAAAGCGAATGTTGCATTTTGATTTCACAGTAATGTTCCTTTAAAGTATCTGTGCATGTTAGCTTTCTAACTGCCACCCTGGGTATCTGACTATGCTGCAGCTGGTTATTTGTAAGGAAACCCTCCAAAGAATAAATTCCCAGAAACATTATTATTACGGAAAGGAAAATACAACCCTTATATTCTTCTTCAACATTTATATTCTGCTATGAGTCTTGAAACTGCCACTCTAAAATCAGGATGAGTCTGGAGTGAGTCGGGTTAATTAGCAATACTATTTTCCATAGTTACAAAGAATCCAGATGACAATGTGGATATGTAAAAAACACAGGAAAAGCCCTGGAACCCATCCATTGTAAATTGATCTTAAAAAAAGAAAATGTTTAATACTTTTTTTTTTTTTTTTTAACTATTTGATCTGTGATAACTGGACATGTAGGATTTTGGCTTATAACCTCATGGTGGTGCAGTTTATAAGTCTGTCAAGCTTTATTTAAACCATGCTGTATCTCACATTTAATTGAAATATATTTAAAATTGTGTGTGTTCATTCCTTTCAGGTACATCTACTATCATAGAGGGTGAGAAGCAGGATAAATTAGCCCTTTGTGAGAGTAGTGCTGACAAGCTAGACTGATCATTTAAAAATTGGTTTAGGCATTTCTATATTTCAGGGAAATTGCCAAAGCCTACTGAGAAGGAATTAAAACCCATCTTTCCTCCTTACTCCTCCTCTTCATTGGCAACAGCTGCTTCAGTAGCTCTGACTCAGTGTTAGGACTGTGCAGCTCCCCTCCTGCCTCCCCTCTGCCCACAGCTGACTTGGGCTGTCTCAGACCTGGATAATTCCCTTGTTCTTATTTTCCAGTCTTTACAGTTCCTTTTTTTTGTTTGTACCTCGTCTGCTGGATAAGGCAAATGCAATCTCAAGTTACCTGCATAAGCACAGGGCAGGTATTTCTCACTACTGCTGGGATTTCCTGAGTAGCTCGAAGTGTTGCATGTCCAGCTTTCCCTGCCCTTTGTACCCACACTCCCTTACGTACAGCCTCCTTTGAAAATGCCACTGGGAATTTGTATGCTCACCTAGTGTCCTGCAGTCAACAAATCCCTAAGGACTGTTTCTCACAGACAAAGGGTGTAGCCCATATCAGACTTCTCCAGTGGTGAAGGTGTTCCCATTCAAACACCATCCTTCCTGCCTCGGTTCGACTGTCACTTAATCGTGCCACTGTGATTCTGTGTGGAGTCACGCTCCAGAGCAATCTGATTTAAGCAACAACAAACAACCCACACCATTAAATCCTCTCACTGCATAATGGCGGGTGCATGACTTGGGCCTGGAGAGAGCAGGTGTTTTCTTAAAATTGCTTTGGTGTTGGAGAAATTACAGCTTAGGACCGTATCCTAAGATGTTTCTGAACAGAAAAAGACTGCCTGTGATTGCTGTAAAGAAAGGTGCTAGGAATAAGTTCTCTCTCTACCCCAATATGTAAAGGTAATATATTATTTCAGGAGAAACTTGAGGACTTTTTATTTGAATTATGCCAGAGCATCCTGGCCTGACAGATGTTTTTATTAATATATTTCTGGTGTTGGGGAATAAAATTGGATTACCTGAAGTTTCTTCTGTTTGCTAGATCTGATTAGAATGATGATAACACAGACTCCATGCAAGAAACATTGTGATGATGACATAATATATGTCTGAAATGATGTAGTGTTTTCACAAATCACAAGATGAAGGGATAGCTTATCTTTGGATTTTAGCACTTGCTACTGCAGTATGAATTATATTGTGTAATCTTTACTTCCTTTCTGAAAATTGTCTGCAGTCACATATATTCAATTTAGGGGAAAAGCACATAAAGTAAATTAGGTTAAAAGAACTCCCAACTCTGCATTTTGTGATGCTGATTTAATAGAAAGGAGCCCAAAAAGAACACAGTAATGATAGGGCATGAATGTTAGCATTATGTATAAATAAATGTCAGGCATGAGTTTTCTTCTAAATTTGCCTTAAGCACTGAGTTAGGATGGATGTCCCTTGTGACTATAAATACAGAGTATCTGACAAAGGCCTGGCAAACAAGAAGTTTATCAGAAAGCAGATTATAGGAAATCATGTAAAATTCAACACATCTCTCTTGACCAATCTCTCCCCACCTCTCCCTATCTGGTTGCAGCTGAGAGTGACTGCAGTGATGAACACCTCAGGTCCAACCCAGAGGCAGAGGGCTGAGAACTGGAGAAAGGCTACACCTGGGAAGCTTCTGAAGAGCATGGGGAAAGCTCCGTAAAGCAACTCAGGGGGAAAAAGACCTGATGGTGTGTGAGTTAAATCACAAGGCTTATGATTAACCTCACTACCGGATTCAGAAATTGAAGATTTCTCTGTTCAAGTAAAGGTTTCATTTTTATCCTAATAGCACACATGAAGAAGTTAGAGGTTACAGTTACTTGATACAAGCTAGAGAGACCTCTTACATGTTAATTTTATCTCTTTTTCCTTTATCTTCAGAGTTTCAGTTTGGTGACATTTTTGAGATGAATATGAGGTGTAAAACCATAAAGAACTTGTTTAACCATTAAATGTGAGGGACTGGGACACTATGATTTTCTGATTGAATGATGATAATGAGCATACAGAAGACAGTTTTGACAACAGTCCGGTAAACAGAAAAGTATTATATTATTGTTCATTATCTCACGAATTGAAGGTACTTGTTCACTGTAGTTCACGTTTTCTCTTTGTTAATTGTAGCTCACATTTTATCTCTGTAGTGTTTTGCTAGACTCAACCAAATATATGTTCTGGCTACAGTTATTGTATTAAGCAAAGAATAAATTATGCTTTTAAATTACAGTAAACCAAGATGAATAGAAAGATCAATAATTTAATTTTCAGGTGCCTTAAAGATGTCTGTGAAATATATGTTCTGGCATCTCCTGCAATCTGATTTGTATTTTTAGGCAATTTTAGAGAAGAGAAGATCACATAGTGATACCAATTGCTCTGTCTAACAGTAAATTAACATATGGAGATTGGGCTTAGTGAAGGATGGCTGGTTTTGAGGTTGTGGAAGCTAAACTCTGATCATTTCATATTTACAGAATACATCCTCTTAGGTTTGCGGTCAAAACTGTTAACAGAAATTGTGGTGTTTATGTTCTTTATAGGTAGTGATGATATCTTCTACTGCAGATTTTGCCCTGGGAGCAGGAGGAGAGAGCTGTTCTACAGGGGAGAGCCAAGGACAAGGGTTAGCACCATGGATGCAGTCAGCATTGTTCAAATCACTGGTTTTGGCAATTGGACACCAGGGCACTGATGGCAGCTCTGGGGACTTCAGCCCCTCCCCGGCCCCGCTGACTGTGCACAGTATTTCTAGCTGTAGATGGTATTAATAGACCAAAAAGGAGAGGGATTATTGTGATATGTTTGTCCAAGTTCAAAATTCCTACGTTTTCATGTACATGCCACTTGATTCTCATAAGAAAGGAAAAGTTGAAGGGTGGGTGGTGATGGAGTGGCTGACCTGATGGCTGGCTGGTGGAAACCTTGAGAACACCTATTAAAATGACCGCTTCTGAGTGCTGCTCACATCTGGGTAATTTTTAGGAGATATCTGAGTGTGAAATATGATTCTGAAGTGATTCGAATTTTCTGGACCCCAGCAAAAATGGCTAATAAAATGGTAATTATAGTAAGAAAGAAAGTTACAAAATGGTTGTTAAAAGCATAACTCAACCCAAAAAGTAATTCTTACAAAACCATAATTGTCTAGTACATTATTTTCAAGTATAATATCTCAGAATAACTTAGAATGTTTTTAACATTCAGAAAGAAATAAATTATTTCATTTTAACCTTGATTTTTTTCTTTCCTAAACCTATAGCTGTTATAAGGCTAATGGAATAAAAATGGAAATTTTGTGATATGCTACATATTGTTCCAATTTCATTGCCAACCACTACTAAAAGTAGCCCAACAGAAGTCGAAAAAGGGTTTTCATAGCTACCTGGATTTATCTGCGCATGGAACCAGGCACGTATGTATTCAGTTCTGCTAATTTTCATGTGAAATACTTGGTATATTTTTTTTTTAATTTTCTTTATAATTGCTATACTTGTTTGTATAGTGAGGAAAGTGCATGCCCAGTTTCTTCTTTCCTTCATTTCTAGCACAGCAGATCCTGTAGGGAATATAGATAGGCAATAAATTCTTATAAAATCCCATAGATCCTGCTCATGGAGATTTGATTGGTAAATTTTAAAGGTCCCTTATATACAGAGTGCAATTACCTGGAATGTTGGAGCTTACCTGCCTTTAGCTCCTATGGGATGTTTAAAATGGAGTAGGTATGTTTTTTTCCTTTCTCAGGCTAAACATCCAGGCAGCTCTTTCTTTGTCCTCCAACCACTGCTTGGAATTTCTGAAGTTGTGAACACTGTTTGATTAGCAAACCCTATTCATAAAAAAAAAAGATATGCTTTTAGGGCAATTTTGCTAGGTGCATTCAGAAGGAAAGGCACCTGAACTGATGTCATCACTCATACTTGTATTTTAGAGCTCGGCAAACCCATGCACATGTCTGCCAGTTGGGCCTACAGACTAGGTCGTTTAAAGAACAGTTACACATAGGAAAAAGACACACTTCTTTCTAAATATTTAGCTGTATTTTCTACAAATAGCAAGCTTTTTATTACAAGTAACAAATATAAAATAAAAGAGGCTAATTCTTTCTAGTTCACCCTTTGTTAATGCAACCAGTTTTGCAATGGGTGGATCTTTCACACAGCAACAGGGAAGTGAAGAATACTTATTTGGTTGGAAAATATGACTATAAAATGAGAAAAAATTGTCGGGAGCAGGTGTTACATTTGAAAATATTTTATAAAACTAAATTGTGGGGTTTTTCTTTTTTTTTTTTTTTGGTACGTGCATGGGGGCAAGACTTCAGATTCTTAATAGTTCAAGTTGGCAGCATCCTGTTAAATTGCTTTGTGAGAGCTGGGAGTGTGCTGGCTGATGAATGCACACACTGTAGTGTGTGATACCATGCATATAAAATGGTTTATTGAGCAAAATAAACAATTCTCTGCAGCCTCTGACAGACAATTCTACATTTCTCTGCAGTCTCTTAACTGACAGTTGTGACCACTCAAGTAAAGTCTGCCTGTGCATTTGCAATGGCTTCTTTCTGTTTCATATGGTTTAACCCTAAATACCTCTTCAGTAGTGCACAACTGTCACTTTTTGTTAATTGGAATTTTTTTAATACTCTTAAACATACGGTATTTTTCTGCCTCCTCAGACCAAAATAATGATTTCTTTTTCATAATGTAGATATACAGTGTATTTTAAAATAATATTTAACTGGAAAGCTTAGGCTTTCTTGGACCTTCTTTCTAATATCTCGTATGAAGCTGTTCTTACTTCCTAATTAGAATACATATAATTTTTCTACGCATTATTTTCAGTTAGCATAGGGACGACTCAAGCAGTGTGTGCTATTTAGTTGTTGCTTTTAAAGGAACAAAATTTGTGCAATTTATTTTCATAATCCAATTTTCTTATTTTCTAAATGGAAAAGTGGTACTTACAGCAACACAGGGGCCCTAACTTTTTTAAACTTTTATTCCCATTTGAGAATTTATCTTGCACCTGCTAACTACTTAGTTTTATTCAATTCTAGCCACTGATATTGTGTCTTTGAATTACTTGTGGTGGTTGCCGAGCCGCTCTCCATCA
>NW_010115368.1:0-2639 GCF_000699245.1 Pterocles gutturalis
GGCTGACCTGGAGGCAGAGCAGTGCCAACCTGCCGCCGAGAACCCGCTGCGCAGCTGCCTCCGCAAGACCAGGTAGGACCACGGTGGCCGCAGGGACCCCACCAAGCCCCACGGCCAGGGGTAGCCCAGCTCCGGTTGTCCCGGTCCCTGCAGCAGACACGGTGCAGAGCCGGGGCTGGTTCCTCCGGGCGCCCGTGTCCCCGCGCCGTTCTCCTGCCTGGGGGAGCCCCTGCCTGGGGGACACCCGACTCCAGCAGCTGGAGCTGGGGATCCCACAGGACCCATTGCATCCCCCGGGGCCCCGTCCACCCCTGCTGATGTCCCCAAGCCCTGGGCACTCGTGCTCAGCCCCAGCTCCTGCTCCTTCCCCGGCAGATGCTCAGCCCCCGCCGCCAAGTCCCTGCTGTTCCAGTTCCTGCCCTTCCTCTACTGGCTGCCCCGCTACCCAGTCAAGGACTGGCTCCTGGGGGACATCGCCTCGGGCTTCAGCGTGGGCATCATGCACCTGCCCCAGGGTGAGCGACACTGTCCCTGTGCCGTGCCCGCGCTGCCAGGGGCTCCCCGCAGGCAGGGGGATCCACCACGTTTCTCCCCCATGTCCAGGGCTCGCCTACGCGCTGCTGGCTGGGCTGCCGCCTGTCACCGGTCTCTATTCCTCCTTTTACCCCGTCTTCCTCTACTTCTTCTTTGGGACATCAAGGCACAACTCCGTGGGTGAGCTGAGGGACCCTGTGCTCCCACGGGGATGGTGGGGAGGATGAGGAGGGCAAGCCTTCATCTACGGCACAGCATGGTCACATCAGTGGGGGGGAATGACACCTTTCTTGCCTTTATTTTGCTTCACCAAGAAGGTGGTTGCCCAAACCAGAGCCAAAGCACAAGGGGACCAGTGACTGTGGACCTCAGCGAGTTCCTGGTGCTGACCTTGGGCTCCCTGCCCACACCCTGCCTGTCCCCAGGCCCCTTTGCTGTCATCTCCGTGATGATCGGGAGCCTGACGGAGTCCCTGGTGCCCAGTGAGGACTTCCTGGAGCCTGTGAATGGCTCCAACGACACGATCGTCAACGAGGAACTGCGCGATGCCGCCAGGGTGGAGCTGGTGGCCACCATCACTGTCCTGACGGGCATCTTCCAGGTAAGGGGGTCCCAGCCCAGGCTGGTGGGGAGGGGGCCGTGGTGACAGGGCACTCCTCCTGCCACCTCTCCGTCTAGGTGGCTCTGGGCCTCCTGCAGTTCGGCTTCGTGGTGACCTACCTCTCAGACCCGCTGGTGCGTGGCTACACCACCGCTGCCTCCGTGCACGTCTTCGTGTCCCAGCTCAAGAACGTCTTTGGGGTCTCCGTGGGCGAGTACTCCGGGCCACTCTCGCTGTTCAAAGTGAGCAGGAGTTTGCTGCAGCCCTGGCATCCCCGGGCACTCACCTGGGGGCACACAGAGGAGGCATCCACTGTCCTGAGCCCGTTCCCTCCTCCTCTGTCCCCTAGACCTTCATCGAGATCTGCAAGAAGCTACCACAGACCAACGTGGGCACGCTGGTGACGGCCATCATTGCCATGGTGGCCATCTTCATCGTGAAGGAGCTCAACCACAAATTCGCTGCCAAGCTGCCCATGCCCATCCCCATCGAGCTGATCACGGTACCCAGCACCGCCTCTGCTCCCCGTAGGGACCCAGCCACGGGTGGCCCTGTCCCCTGCAGGGTGGGAAGGGCTGCGACGGGGTGCCTGGGCGAGTGCAGCTCCAGGGCGTGTCCCCTCCTCCTCCTCTTCTTCTTCCTCCTTTTCCTCCTCCTCTTCTTCCTCCTCCTCCTCCTGCCTGCACTGTAAGGCTCTGCCTCACTCCAGCCATCCTCCCCCAGATCATCATCTCCACCGGCATCTCCTACGGCGTCAACCTGACGGCCAAGTTTGGCATCTCGGTGGTGGGCAACATCCCCAGCGGGTGAGCAGGGCCGGGCGGGGAGGGTGGCTGCGCCGGGCACCACGCCACCCACAGGACCCCCCGTTGAGCCCCATCTTGCTGTCTTGGCTGCAGGTTGAAGCCACCCGTGGTCCCTAACTTCAGCTACTTTGGGCAGGTGGTGGGGAACGCCTTCGCCATCGCCATGGTGGGCTACGCCATCTGCATCTCCCTGGGCAAGATCTTTGCCCTGAAGCACGGATACAAAGTGGACAGCAACCAGGTGATGCTCCGAGGCGCAGGACGCCTTCCCCGGGTGGGAACCGAGCTGGTGCTTCGGGCCGGCAGGGGAAGGCACGGTGCTCCCCGTTGCTGCTCTGTCTCTGCAGGAACTGATTGCGTTGGGTTTCTGCAACTTCCTGGGTGGCTTCTTCCAGTGTTTCGCCATCAGCTGCTCCATGTCGCGCAGCCTGGTGCAGGAGGGCACGGGGGGCAACAGCCAGGTGGGGCTGGGCTGCGCTGTCCCCTCCGCAGGGACAGACTGGGGGCGAGGAGCACAGGGGAGCGGTGGGGGGCTCACCTCTCCCCTCCCGCTCTCACCCCCCAGGTAGCCGGTGTCATCGCATCCCTGGTCATCCTGGTGACCGTCCTGAAGGTCGGAGAGCTCTTTCGGGACCTGCCCAAGGTACATCTGGTCCCACCGCGTCCGTGCCATGTCCCATCCCTGTGCCTGTCCCCTC
>NW_010115368.1:2772-3028 GCF_000699245.1 Pterocles gutturalis
CCATGCTCTGGAAATCCAACCGCGTGGATCTGGTGAGGCACTGACCGGCCCCGGGGCATTGCCTTGTCCCTGGAGGGGGTTTCTCCTCCCTCCCGAGGCTGTGCTGTGGCTGACCGTGTCCCCCATCCAGATGGTCTGGATTGTGACGTTCGTGGCCTCCCTCTTGCTGAACTTGGACATCGGCCTGGGGGCCTCAGTGGCCTTCGGGCTGCTCACCGTCATCTTCCGCACGCAGCTGTGAGCGCCACGGGGCTGG
>NW_010115369.1:0-12162 GCF_000699245.1 Pterocles gutturalis
GGCCTCATCGACTTCCTCGTCCTGATCCGATGGCCTGTAGTAGACACCCACGACAGTGTCACCTGTGCCAGCCTGTCCCTTAATTCTCACCCACAAACTCTCAACTCACTCGTCACCCACCCCTGGGCAGTACTCAATACGTTGTAGTTGCTCTCTCACGTAAAGAGCACCTCCCCCACCTCGCCTTGCTGGCCTGTCTTTCCTGAAAAGGGTATAGCCACCCATGACTACATTCCAGTCATGTGAGCTGTCCCACCATGTCTCTGTAATTGCCACCAGGTCATAATCTCCTGACCGAACACGGATTTCTAACTCCTCCTGCTTGTTCCCCATGCTGCACGCATTCGTGTACAGGCATTTCAGGGAGCGAGCTGAGCACGCCTGTTTCACCCTAGGAGGGTGGGAGGACCCCCGGTCTTTATCAACACTAGAGTGCTGCCCCACTGGTGCAAGCCCAGTTACAGCCCCATCACCCTTCGAATCTAGTTTAAAGCTCTCTCAATGAGCCCTGCTAGATCCTTTGCTAGAGTTCGTTTCCCCCTATGAGACAGATGAGTTCGATCCCTTGACAACAGGCCAGGGGCTGAGTAAACCGCCCCACGGTCAAAGAACCCAAAGTTTCTGTCTTGACACCAGTCTCTCAGCCAATTATTCATTACTTGTCTTTTCCTAGTCCACCCCATGTCCTTCACGTCCCCAGACGGTATAGAACATCTAATGAAAAAAAATAAAAATTAAAGAATAGCAGTTACAAGTGATAATTTTTAAATGTTAGAGAGCTATGGATAATTTGGAACATCTGATCATTGATAGTTATGTAAAAATGTGCACTTGAGATTTTCTCCTAAACTTAAATATTTAGTGGCAGCATACTTCAAATGATAAAAATTAGTACTCCTTCCAAATGTGAACTGCAGCTACTTTGGATAGCATTTTGCTATCTGCATAGTAAACTTGTCCTTTTAAACTGTTTCCAAGCTCTTTTCTGTAGTGGCTCTTTGTGGCAGTGTCTCCAGAAACTTACAGTACATTGTGTAAGCATTTATTCTGATTTCTCTTCAAAGCTAATCAGTGTGTATAGCTGACACCTTTACCGTGCAAATTTTTGCATACTTACGTTATAGTAAGTTTGAGTTCTCTTGAAACTACACATATGAAATGGGAGTTTCCGTATCTATTTTAGTGCTAGTTTCCCTTTCTGGACCTTTCTACAATACGTACTTTGAGATGAGATAACAAAAAATCAATGTTCAGGTAAGGACATACCTTTAGATTTATATAATGTAATTTTCATACTGTCAGAATTTTCTGATTGCCTGTCAGCCCCCTGAAGATCTCCAGGTAATGTCCTCAGCTATTGCAATTACTATAGAATTCATCAATGCTTAAGGACATTTCGAGTCACTCTCTGTGCGACACACAAGTAGGCAGGATTGGCTGGAGCCATGAGGTGTGTGTGCATGGGGAGGTGCTGTTTGCATGGCTTAGGAAGGAACTGGCCAGTGATACAGATTCTCCTTCACCAGGCAAAGCAGGCACTGCATTGGGAAGTGGTTGTAGGCATGTGTGTCTCTTTACATCCTAGATCAGGTTGTCCATGTTACCTTGTATTTCTTCGCTGTAGTTTGCCTGCCAGTGGCTTAGTGCTTGTGTTTAAATAGCTTTACAGTCTTCTGAAAGATGCACAGTTTTGTCCTAAAAAGTGATTAGAACAGTTCTACTTTCTGACCTGCTGGTTCCTTCCACTCTCTTTGCCCTTCATTATCCCCTGCATGCTGTCTGTCACTTCTACTATGATCCACATGTAGTTTTGCATGTTTGTCCCTTCCCACCCTGCTCTTGCCACAGTCTGCGCTGTCAGCTCCCTCAGCACCACTGCTATACCTTTGTTACCTGACAGTGGCAGGAGGGAATGTCTCTGCCAGCTTTAACTTTGCTGGAGAGCTTTTTGCTTTGCTGCTTCTTTCACACACCTCTCACCATCACTGTTGGAATTGCCCACCAAAGCCACTCTGTCGCTCCCCTCCTCAACTGGACAGGGGAAAGAAAATATAATTAAAGGCTTGTGGATTGAGATAAGGACAGGGAGATCATTCACCAATTACCATCATGGGCAAAACAGACTCGGGTTGGGGAAATTTAGTTTAATTTATTACCAATCAAATCAGAGTAGGATAATGAGAAATAAACCCAAATCTTAAAAACACCTTTGCCCCACCCCTGCCTTCTTCCCAGGCTTAACTTTACTCCCTATTTTCTCTACCTCATCCTCCCCTGCAGTGCAGGGGGCAGGGAGTGGGGGTTGCAGTCGGTTCATCACACGTTGTCTCTGCTGCTCCTTCCTCCTCTGGGGGGTGGACTCCTCACACTCTTTAAGTGTGGAGTCTCTCCCACAGGAGACAGTCCTCCGTTAACTTCTCCAATGTGGGTCCTTCCCACGGGCTCCTCACTTCCCTTCCCTTCTTCACGAACTGCTCCAGTGTGGGTCCCTTCCACAGGGTGCAGTCCCTCAGGAACAGACTGCTCCAGCATGGGTCCCGTGTGGCGTCACAAGTCCTGCCAGCAAACCTGCTCCAGCCTGGGCTCCTCTCTCCATGGTTTCACAGGTCCTATCAGGAGCCTACTCTGCAGCGTGGTCTCTCCACAGCCTCCTTTGGGCATCCACCTGCTCCAGTGGTGGGTTCTCCAGGGGCTGCAGGTGAAGATCTGCTCCACTGCTACCCTCCATGGCTGCAGGGACACAGCTGCCTCACTGTGGGCTGCACCACGGGCTGCAGGGGAATCTCTGCTCTGGTGCCTGGAGCACCTCCTCCCCCTCCTTCTTCACTGACCTTGGTGTCTGCAGAGTCGTTTCTCTCATGTATTCTTACTCCTCTCTCTCTCTGCAGTTACGCAGGGTTCCACTCCCAACCCCCCCTTCTTAAATATGTTGTCACAGAGGCACCACCACTGTCACTGATGGGCTCAGTCTTGGCCAGCAGTTGGTGCTGTGGGAGATAGGGGACGCTTCTAGCAGCTTCTCACAGAAGCCATCCCTGTAGCCCAACTGCTACCAAAACTTTGCCACACAAACCCAATACAGTTGTCTCTGTCACTTTTCAAAATAAGGAGTCAAACTTCATACCTCTTTCTTTGTAAGTATTGCATACCATGGCCCATCATTGAGTTGAATTGTCAGTAAGTCCCATATTGCAGAGCAAATAGCATTGTTGTTGTGTTTGTCTCCATAAATTCTACCAATTCTTCTACTGCCCTTCCACAGGAAGACTCTGCTATGATTGTCAGTATAGAGGCACATCCACCATAAAGTGCATCTACAGTTCCCTGACCTGTAGTCTTTCTGGCAAAAGACATGATGTCCTTCGGTTTCTGCTCTGAGGGAGGTTGAGCTCTTCTTGCTATCCTTCACGAGTTCAAGAAATAAAAGAGAATCTGTTTTCCTTTTTACTCTTTTAAGTTATAGTACAAGTAAAATAGGAATGAGGAAGCTGGTTTAAGTGAATTGTGGTAAGGAGAAGGAGTGTTACTGATGTTATTCTTGCTGTTGACTTTAGCATAAAATAGGGACTCAGCACATTTGAAGTGTAGCTATTCACACATGGTTTTCTGAATTTCTTACACTACTTCATAATTTTTGCGCTTTTTCACACTTAAATGTTGAGCATAAATTAAACAATACAGCTATAAAAGGCATGTTCGTTTGTGTATTTGTAGTTCAAAAACTAGAAGGTGAATCTCTGTAAAAATCTTAAGATTTTTATAGTCCCTGAAATTATATATTCTATAGATTCTTTAATGTGGCTTTTTTTTTCCCTGTAGGTTGCTGCTGAGAACAGCGCTGGTGTTGGAGTATTTAGCGATCCTTTTCTTTTTCAGACTGCAGAAAGTGGTAATTTTAATAAAGCTGCTAATTATTTTAATTAAAGCTGCTCTGATTTATTGAAATAAAGTATCCATGGCACATTTTATACTTGAACAAATTCTGATGCATTTAGAACAAAATCCTAATTCTTTTCTTATTCTCACTCAGTGGAAAAAGTGCATTTTGTCCTATTTGCTAGTAATAGCATTTAGGGTGTGCACATATGAGGGTTTCTTATATGCAAAGTCTGTTTCAGTTGGGGTTTTCCTATGCCAGTCTCTAGGTAGGCTGCTTCCAGAAAGCAAGGTCACAGGAGAGCAGAACTACCTATCAAGTGGACCCACCTACTGCTGCCTGCAGCAGTACTAGGAGACAGATTTTGTTGTGGGATCATTGCCTACTTATGTCAGACCATATTTGTTTAGTGCTGGAGTCCAGTGCCTTCTCAAAGAAGCCCAGAAGAGAATGTATTTTACTGTTTTTACTTCTTAATTCAGAAGGAAAAAAAAATAATACAAGGCTGAAATGAAAATTTCAGTTAATGGTTTTGAAGATTCAAAAATTATAATTATAGTCTGAATTGCGCAACCTTTATTAATTTAGTGTTTGTAGTCTTGCTCATGCTCCAGGAGCAGTTGTGCCTTGGCTGAAGAGCTGGCACCAGGCCAGTTATGCTAGGGTGAACCAGTCTCAGTGGAATATAGAGTTTGTACTGCTGTGGCAGTGACCGTCCCTCTGTGTTGAGGAATCCTGGTTGGGTTCTGTAGCTGTGCAAACTACAGAGTGCCACGTCTCAGTTAATAGCAGGAAATCATCACTGTGCATGAGATTTCTGAGATAATGCAATGACTTATGAAACCAAATATGAGAAAGGGTAGTAAACTTGCCAAGTAAAACTATGCAAAATCATTATACTTCACTAATCTTTGTTTTTGCTGGTAGAAAACCATATTTCCATGAGCTTTGTATACTCATATTTGACAAAGGACAACAGTAGCATTCTCCATATGAGAACATCAGCTTTTTACTTTTTGATGCATTTCTGCTTACATTTTTGTTAAAGCTAAAATCTCCTACTATAAATGGAATTGGAAGGTTTCTTCAAATTCTAGGTGAGAGTTATGGGTCACTGATACTACATATACTTTTACTTTCTCACCTTTTTTTTTAAACTCTTGCTTTGATGGTTAAAGAAAGATCAACATCTTGATCAACACGAAAAGGTGCAGTGCAAAGTAGGAAAGTTAGTCAGAAGATATCATTATTTAAATATAAAGGCTGTAGTCTGGGAAGGTGGGGGAAGGAGGTGGAAGGCCTGCAAAAGATTTAGCAGGGTCTAAGCAAGAACTAAATATGAGGCTAGGAGGATCTGTCTCAATTGACCTGTGGAAGATCTGTAGTAGTCGACAGTTGTATATTTTTAAGGCAGCATAGCCCTTTTCTCCTTAGTACTAAGGCTAGCTATTGCAGAAACTGCTGCTGATGGTTCAGTGCAGACAGGACTAAGAGCCACAGTGCTCTAGTTCACAGGAAAGTTCAGATAGCATGTAAAGATCTCATTTAGATGCTGCATCCAATTCCTTTGTGCTGTGATTAGTACAGATGCTCTGACAAAAGGCCCTGGAAACTGCCCCTAATACAAAGAACATCAAAAGAGAAGGCTCTGGGGAGACCTTATAGCAGCCTTTTAGAACTTAAAGGTGGCTACAGGATTGATGGGGAGGCACTCTTTATCAGACAGTGTAGTGATAGGATGGGGGGTAATGGTTTTAAGCTGAAAGAGGGCGGATTTAGATTAGATATTAGTAAGAAATTTTTTACTGGAGGGTGGTGAGGCACTGGAACAGGTTGCCCAGAGAAACTGTGGATGCCCCATCCCTGGAGGTGTTCAAGGCCAGGCTGGATGAGGCTTTGAGCAACCTGGTCTAGTGGAAGGTGTCCCTGTCCATGGCAGTGGGGTTGGAATGAGATCTTTAAGGCCCCTTCCAATCCAAACCATTCTATGATTCTGTGATTCATTCTATGATTTCTGCAATATTCAAGTTAAATTGAGCTACTTAAAGCTGCCAAAATCTATATTCATCTGAAAAGATGATACAGGTAAAGTCAAATAAAACACCCAGTGCTGTCATATGCTCTTAAACAAACAAAAATTGGCAAAAATCTGATATTTCTAATACAGTAGATGAATTGCTTGTAGGAAGAATATTTTCAAGTTGACCAAACCAATTATTGTATTATGAGACTGAAATAATTGTATTTCTCACTTAAGCTAGATTGGAAAGGAGCTGGTTGCATATCAGCTACTTTACATGTGTTTGTAAATGTTTGTTATTTATTTGGGTTTGGAAGCTGGAAATGGCATTACAAAAAAAAAAAAAGGTTGGTTTTGGTTTGTTTTTTTTTTTTTTTTTTTTTTACTGTGCTGAGAAGAAATATCTCACTGCTTCTGTTTGTTTTGTTTTCAAGCTCCAGGTAAAGTAGTGAATCTCACAGTTGAAGCCTTAAATTATTCAGCTGTAAATCTGATCTGGTTTCTCCCTCGGCAACCAAATGGAAAGATAACTAGTTTCAAGATTAGTGTGAAACATGCAAGAAGTGGAATTGTAGTGAAAGATGTCTTGGTTAAAGTAGAGGACCTTCTGTCTGGGAGGTTACCAGAATGTAATGTAAGTGCTATAAACCTTTTAAATTAGAAATCAACTCAAGCCACAGAATATAGTTTTACATTTGAATTTTGAGACATGAAAAATCTGAAGGCTTCCTTTTCAGAACAATCCCAAATACTTTACAAGCTTAGGCCTAAGGCAGGATATAATGGTTGAAGAAAAACCTTTCCGTTCAAAATACAAAATAGTTTACATGGAATACTTTTCCTTGAAAAGCTCAGTTTAATCAAAGTAAAAATGTTAAGAAAGGTTCAATGTGACATCCTTTTAACAGAAAATAATGGCATAGATAAATTTTTTTTCAGCTTTCAATTTTTAAATTTTGTTTTATACAGCATTCAGTTAGAAAAAGCAAGAAGTGTTGGGGTTTTTTGGTCAGTGCAGGCATATAGTGCTGTTACTAACTTATTTTTAGATGTAGTATTTTAATGCTTTTTATATTTTAAATATGTGCTTTTTCTGTATCACATTTCAACATTATTTAAATACTTTTCATATCAAAATAAAAAAGACCCATGATTAGGAGAGTGACTTTTAAAAAAATCTTTGTAGTCTGAGTTGTTCTTAAAATAAGCATTGATTTAAAAATTTCTGAATATTGACTATTCATTGGATTCAGACCTGTGACCAATGTATACCATTCAGAATTTCTTGAAGAAAATTATATTTTCCAGTATTTCTTTTTTAATCTTTTTTCCTTTTCCTTTTCCTCCTTATTCTGAGCCGATTGATGTGATTATTCTGATGCCAAGCTGCCTAACTTATTTTCCCCTTTCTTTTCTTTTTTTTTTTTCCCTGCCCAGGATGCTAGGTTTAGTACTTTAATGAAAAGTGCAGTTTTAAATGACAAAAATTATCAGAACTTTGGTTTCAGATTTTGTATGGAAGATCATTGAGACTGTCACCTGCTGAATCATAAGCATTGGTTACTGTAATGTCTATCAGTTTTTCAGAGGTGTCTCCTGACAGTGTGGATTAGATTTATTTATTAGATTAGTGTGCTTCGATTTATCTGTGATATATGGAAATATGTATGCTATATATGTACATAAGCATACATAGGTGTAACATACATGTGATATAGAAGGACCTCACTAGGCACCTTTTTTTTTTTTTTTTTTTTTAAGAGAGAGGCTGAATGCTGAAAATGGAATCTGAGAATTAAATGGATTCTATAGAGTTGCTTCTGTTCAGTCATATTTGAGATCTTTTGGGATAAGGAAGGAAAATATAATACTGTCACTAACACAATGTACTAGCAATGTCAACTAACAAAATGATAACCTAAATTTGGAGATTGAAGTATAAAAAGGAGAAACAATTTTCAGTAATTTTATTTCAAATGTGGTCTACCTTTTTTTGATCTATATATTTACCATTATGGGTTATAGATGCAGCTTATCATGTTTTGTATTTTGTCTTTATAGGATAACAGTGAATCATTTTTGTGGAGTACTACCACTCCTTCAACTACTTTTGGCAAATCCTCAATTCCTTCACGGCCTACAGTTACACCAAGTGTAGAGGCAGCAAGTCAAATGAGCTCTGTTTGGAGTGAACCAATTAGTTTTGTAATAACTAACCTCAGGCCATATACCACCTATCTTTTTGAAGTCTCCGCAGTTACCACTGAAGCAGGCTATATTGACAGTGCGATTGTTCGGACACCAGAATCAGGTATATACTGCTTTCAAATGGAAATAAAGTTCTCAGATTTATATGAAAACTTCAAAATATCAGTCTGAAGTTATGTTGCAAGATACTTCAGTCCAAGTCTGGCTTTATCTGTATCACCCCCTTGTATTTACATGATTATTTAATTTTGCCTGATGGAATAAACTGAAAATATATGTAACTATTAATATATCTAGAAATGTACAGTGACTTCGATTTCGGTTATTGTTAGAGGTCAAAGATACCAAAGAATGCTCAGGCCAGATCAAATTTTATGAAAAACTGAGGATAACTTAAAAACTACAGTTAATGACACAATGGTAGGAAAATTAAAAATACAGATGAAGAGAAAATGTATCAGGCATAGTGTTCAAAAGGTATGTGTATTGTGTACATAGCAATGTGCTTAAAGCTTCTTTGCCTTTGTGGACAAAAAAACAGTATAAAGAAAACTGTCCCATGGTTCCTCAATCTGGACCTATTGCAGAAAGTTGTTCAGTGCTAAAGAAATCTTTAAACACTAGAAAAGTTGGTTTTGGATTACATGCAATGCGTTGAGAAGTTAGAATTGGAAATGCAAGTTGTCCAAGAGCAGGAGTTTTATAATCCTTAGGTAGTAACATTATTAATAGAGCCATACCAAAAAGATGCTCTAGAGGAATGTTATTCTGGCTTTCCGTTTGCTAGTACATCATTCTTTTGCTTGACACAGTTTGATGGTACAGGGTTCCCCTTTCGTACATCCAGAATTCATAGTGCTGTTCAGATGAAAAGAGATTTAATTCCCTCCTAGCACTGTTCATTTGAATTGCTTTGCTAGAATTAAAATATCCTCAGTTTGCTGTTCTGTCTAGGGTTAATGAATTTTTGGATAGTTTCTGTTCTAATGATCACAGAGATAATTTCCAGTTTATTTTTCACCCTGTTAACATCCTAGGATAGGTGCACTGGTAATAAGAAAGCCCTGGAAAGTGATTAAAAGCTTATGCAGTGGGGTTTAGTTCTGCCAAATACATAGAAAGATATAGCTGTTTGAAAGATAAAATCTTCAGTCCTTGCTTACCAGGTGCTTTTAACAGCCAGGGTTCATCCATTAAAGTATGCTCTGGGAAAAGGGAGGTTGTCTTGCTGGCCAGTGTGGATGGCCCAGAGCCACCAGCACAACCACAGTCAGCCCTCATGGCCCGAGCTTCAGCAAGTCCTTCCTCTTAGCACCACACAGGCACACCAAGGTTCTAGATCCACCTCTGTTAGATCTTCATTCAGGTGAACATTGAGCATTCAGGTCCTTCTTAAAGTGCTTCCCTGTGCCTCCTGCATGCCAGCGTGCCAAGGAACCTGTTCAGAGGCTGGCCATAGAGTTGGCTAGTGATTTGTTAGGAAGGCATGAATTAATAGATGTTCTGCCTCATTATTTTTATTTTCTTACCTTTCATTTGCTTCAGTAGGAAAGATGTTTTTATATGCAAAAGTTTGTATTTGTCTCTGTATAGCCTATATAGTAAAATCATGATTTAGGAGTGTTGCTTTGCAATTATCAAGCACCATCATCCAGTCTCTCTGTAATTACTGAAATCCACTTCTCTTCTCCAAATGTCTTGGTTCTTACAAGAATCTCTTTAGTGTCACACTAGCCACCCCCTCCAAGTTACCAGTTTCTCGTATGGGCAAAACCTCACATCTCAGTCCTCCACTGGAGTGTCTGAGATGAGGCTTGAGGGAGTAGAATTGATGGATTTTAGTTTGTGATAGCAGGTGGAAGGATGAAGAGAGCATTTATGTCAAATATCACTTTCCTGCTCACCCAGGAGCATGACACGGAGTTGTTGTCATGCCTGTGTTGTCACACAGATGAAGGTGATACACATCTCTACGGTATAGTTCATTGTGTTCCATTTTAAAATGTTGAAAATTATTTCTGCCCTCCAGCCAGAATTTTCTGAGCTGTGCTGAAGCTCTCCTGCGTTCTTGACAAAGATGATATTTTTCTTGCTTTGATTTTTGAAAAAGAGGCTACTTCTTTAAAGCATTATAAAATACTTAATTATAAATATTTTTTGAAATCCCAGCATGCAAGTATTTCCTTTGCTGGGATGTCTGTCAAGGGGAGGATGCTTCTACAAAGAGAAAAAGATTTAAACTTTGAAAAAGAAAAAAAAAGGACTTGTAAGATGGTACTTCAGAATTGTTTACAGTTGTAGCTGATGTAATTTGCGTAGCTAAGAATGATTAAGTAGTCACTACTGACCAATCTATAGCATATCTTTTAGGAATTACAGGATTTTTCATTTCTTTCATTTGTACATTAGTTTATAGGAAAGATGATAGTACTTTTTAAGAGTTTATTTTAGCTAACTTGCATATTTGTTTACAGGACCAGTCTATATCTCCATACTGGCTTAAATCTCACACATGACATATTAAGACCTGATTTTCCTAGAAATTTGTATCAGGGAGTTTCCGTAAGTTTACTTGGGTGTACAGCATTTTTGAAAATCAGATTTGTTTTTACTCTATACGGATGTAAAAAATTCCACCTCCTTTAGTTGTCTTTGGATTCAGATTTCAATTCCACCTCCTTTTAGTTGTCTTTGGGTTCAGGTTTTCATCTCAATAGTAATCTCTTATTAATTTATCAATACAGTAAGGTATACTTTAGAAGGGACAGGGATTAGATTCCATAATCACTTGAGTATAGGATTAATTTAATTTATGTGAGTAGTTTCATGAAAATAGAAAATTATTCAAGTATGCAATGTTTTTCCAAGCTTAGTTGTTTCCATGGTTATCTTTCTGGATAGTAATGTTACATCAGCGCTGTCAGAAATCTTCAATATGAAGTATTGTCTATATGAAAAAAGAAGCTGTTCAAAGAAGAAAAATGTACCCAATGTGAGCGCTGTATTGTTGAGCATCACAATCATATTTGGGCATCTTCTGTATGTAGTCTATATCACGATGAAGTCCATGCCAAACTTGGTAGAATCCCTGCCACCTTTGTCTTTTAAGGATTATTCACATACTACCAGCTCTCTTCATAACCTTTGTGAGCATTACCTTAAAAAATAAATGAAATGCAAATAAGTCATTTTAATGAGATGTTCCTTTAATGTAGCTTCCTTTCAGAATTTTTAATGTTTATGTTTAAAATGGATTGTCTGATATGTGGTTCTTGGAAATCCTAATATAAATTATTTTATGTTCAAAGATTTTTTCCAATATTGTTTAAGTTCCAGAAGATCCACCACAAAATATTGCCAAGAGCAACATTACAGCAAAGTCTTTCTCAGTGACGTGGGACCCACCAGCCATAGTAACAGGAAAGTTTAGTTACAGAGTTGAGCTGTATGGACCATCTGGTACGTTTGAACTGATGTTTTTATTTCTTTTTATTTTCTTGTGATTATTTCCTCACACTTGCATTCTTAGTGTCCCTGACATTCAAGAATGAATATTTGAAAGTGGTGCTATGTATCCTTTTTGCTACTAGACTTTTTAATAGGTTTTAGATTACTTTTAAGGGAAAAGTCTGTCCATCGTCAGGAGGAGTACACAGTGAAATTCACGTTATGTATTCTTAAGAGTGGATGAAACCAACTTTCCTTACTCTTTCAGAGAGATAACAGGCTAAGCTCACAGCTGATTATGGTCCTTATATATCCAGATCATTCTGTATCTTACCCTTTACTCTTTTCTCTTTCTGTTAAAGCTTTGTGGAGGATTTTCGTTCTCATGTAGTGTATAATCAACTGTATGAGTCTATTTTCGTGGTTTTGTAAGTTTTTTTTAATGCAGACACAGTTTTATAACTGCATGTAGTTAAGTAAGAAGTAAATGAGCTGTATATAATGTTTGGTTTTTTATGGGACCACACAGAAGAAGCTATACTCATTAATTTATAAAATTATTGTTTCATTATATTTATATTATGGCATATTATTATATATATTTATTATC
>NW_010115370.1:0-291 GCF_000699245.1 Pterocles gutturalis
ATGCTGTCCCTGTGACCCTCGCCCCGCTGAGCCCCAGGGACGCGGGGGGCCCCTCCCACCGCCTCCTCTCCACCCCTTTTTTCTCCTTTTTTCTGTGTTTTAGGTGGCACCTGCACCTGCGGGGACAACTGCAAATGCAAAAACTGCAAATGCACATCGTGCAAAAAAGGTAAGGGGGGGTCCCCAAGCCCCACTGTGGGGGGGCAGAAACACTTGTGGGGGTTTTCCCGACACATCCCTAGACAGAGTGAATCAAATCAGCCTCAGTACCGCCAGAGATGAGTTTATTCC
>NW_010115370.1:429-633 GCF_000699245.1 Pterocles gutturalis
TGTGCCCTGGGGGGAAACGGCACTGGGTTTTCTTCCGGCTGCTCCTGACGCCATCCCCCCCGGGCAGAGCAGGGAGCCGGAAGGTTTGCTCAGAGAGGGGCTGCGGGGTGTCCCTTGAGCCCCTGGGGGGTCCCGCACCCTCCTGCTGCCCCCCAGCAGGAGCCCTGGGTGCAAAAATACCCCGGGAGATGCCGCCGGGGATGG
>NW_010115371.1:0-9913 GCF_000699245.1 Pterocles gutturalis
CATTCTGTGATTCTGTGATTCTGTGACACGCATCTTGCATTTGTGCCGTGTTTTGATCTATACAAAATTGCAGCTTTTGATGGGCAACATTTTCTCAGTATGAATAGGTAAATATGAAAGATCTACTTTTGTTACCAAAATGGAGCAAGGAAACCATTGCTTCCTCCAGCTATAGTCACTCCATCAGTCCAGTTTTTCTAGAGTGGAATTTTTGCATTTTGTCGTTTTGGTTTCTGCTAAGAAAAAGTCTTTACTTTTTAAAACTGCTTTGCTTCTACCACGCCCTCCCACCCCCCCCAAACAGCATCCTTTAAAGTCTCATTTCTAACATCATTTCACAATTAAAAGAGAGAGGAGAATCTCCTCCCTATTTTCTATCTCCACTCAAAATAAAAATAGAAAAGCAAGGTTTTCTCTTGAGTATTATCTTTTAATTACCCTCTCAAATTTGATTTAGGGTTTTGTTGTTGTTGTTGTTGTTGCTCAAAGTAATTTTGCTTGCCAGCAATTAGAGATATCATGTTGTACAACAAACTGCACCAAACACCGGGGGAAACCTCAGGAAAATAGTTTCTATGGTGTTTAGTCAGACCTGCACAACTGTTGCTTAGTGAGGAAAATAAGCCAAGGGTACTGAAGGGCAGCAAAAGAGAGGGCACTCAGTGTCCTGGGTTTCAAACCGCCTGTTCAGCCAAACTGGTCAGATCTCCCAGCCAGCCTGCTGGTGTGTCATACCACAGCATGGATGGGGTGTTTTACCAAACTGAATTTGCTCAAGATTCTCAATCTGAAGCACAGGTTATTATATGAGTCTGTTTCCTTTTTACTTTGACAGTTGTGATGAATAAAAGATGCTGAAAGCATGATTTATGAAGGGTTAGACCTACAGAACTCCCTGCTTCAAAGTCCACCTTTCTTCTCTTAGCTCACTGCTTGCATGCAGGAGGATTTCGCTGTACCCTGAGAAAAAACATCCCTGATCCTCTTTGGTAGTGCTCCAAAGCTGCACAGAGTCACCCAGAAGCTGAAGGCTGGTGTCCTGGGTGAAGCTGAGAGAGAGTTCACTTTCTTCATAACAGCTCGCAAGAGGCTGTGTTTGGGATTTGTGCTCAGAAGAAAGCTGATAAAAAGTGATGTTTACGTGGCTGCCAAGGGTGGTTGCTCTCCCAAGGCCTTTCCCCCCCCACCCCGGTCAGCTCTGGGTCTGGGACGCTCGGGCTGTTCTCTCCGTTCTGTGAGTGCGGTTTCGGGACTCTCCCTGCTCCGGGATCGTTAGCTGGGAACAGGCTGAGCCTTGGTCATCAGGTGGGGGGGCAGTGTCACTGTGTGTCACTCATTTGTATACTTGTATATAGGATTATTTTCAATATTATTGTAGTTCAGTTATTAAATTGTTCTTAACCCACGAGTCCTTTTTTCCCTTTACCCCTTTAATTCTCTCCCCTATCCTTGGGTGGGGTCCTGTGCTCCAGTGGGAATAAAAGAGCACAGTTTTAGTGGCTTGCATCAAACAGCTGCTCATGGACACACTGGCCTCTTCCTTTTCATCACCCTCCCTAAGCAGAGCACCTCCAGCAGCACTGCCCAGGTGTTATACAGCCCTGGCTTCCTCCGCGCTCTTCCCCATGTAGCTGTAGTTTTACACTGATTTATCAGTCCCTGTTAACTCCATCCCCTGTAGATACAGTCCTGCGTTTCACTGTCAAGCTAGGGAAAAAAATCTTTAATGCGTTAAGCCAACTTCTGCCCACAAGTGCTCCATTAATTCCATCAAATCTATTTTGGTCTTATTTCTGCCATCAGTTCTGCCACATTTCGTGCCAGCTCAAACCAGTAAGCTAAATTATTAAGGCTTGGAGCCTTACTCAGATAGTATGGGCATTTTCTGAGCAGCACAGGACAAAGGTTAGCAGCAGAATGCAGCAGTGGAAAATGAAGCACAGAAGGGATGTAGCATCAAGATGTCACTAGTTTTCCAGCCAGTCCTAGCATTAATGCACTTACACCATCTTCTTCACACTTAATTTTGTAATCTGAATCTGAGGACACAGGCTGGGGAGGAGAACTGCTCTTCTGGAAAAGGGGAGGCTGTTTTAACTATTTGAGAATTAAAGTAGAAAGAGGGGAAATGGGGAGAGGGAAGTCTGAGATGTTTTGTCTGGGAAAAGGAATGTGTTCCGTTTGACTTTCCTTGCGCTATAAAATGAGTGTGAAATGAGCGAGGTTTGGGTAAGTGGCTTTAGTTCAGAATGATCCCAAAGCTCTTCACAAATGCAGCTGAGTTTGTTTTTAGGGGAAGCTTCGTCTTCCTGGCAGAGACATGACCTAGGGGCAGGGAATAGTGTGTAGGTCAGTAATAGGAAGTTCATGGAGGACACAAGATCTAGCCAAAATAGACAAGATCAGCTCTGTGTAAAAGTGGCAGAGTGCAATCTTTCATGACTATCCGTGGATCCCTGCCATCACACTTCTGCATGGCCCAGGTTTGGTTTCTCCACTCTCTTCACCTTCAGGGAATTTCCCAAACAGGCATCTACTTCATCAGCAAGTCCTGATAGGGACTCAACGTATTTTACACTTGATGCTGCTCCTGCATGGTGCTTACTGCTATATGGACAATGAGTGAGTGTTCCTCAGGAGGAAAAATGCCACCTTCTATATTAAAAAATCCAATTTCCTTATGAGCCTAGATTTCATATTTATGGATCCTCGTATTGTTTTCCTTGTTTTGAAAGCATATTCCTCCTCCAAAACCTGTGTCAGAAGTATGAAGGGGAGACATAAACTTATTTATAAGATGAAGTTCCTTTTATCTTTCTCACCACCAGTCTTCACTTGGATAAGACAAGGTAGTTTACGAGGTCTCTGTAAAGCACAGGGTTCTAGTTCTCATCTTTCTTTCTTTTCAGTCCCTTCCTAATCTTTCTTTTTTTTTTCCCATCTGAACCCTTAGAAAGACTATACTTTGAGACAGGCCAACCTAAAGACTGTATTCCTAGCACAGCAGATGTATCTGGATTTATAAAGGAGCTTATGATCTTTTTTTTATTATTCTTCACACCAGCCTTTTGTAGCCTAATATTTGCTTTCTGATTTTCATCTCTGTTGAGCAGTCATCCTTAGAGAGCTGTGATCAGTAATGTAGGACTGCATCCAGATCTATTGTAGCACTGAATTTCATACTGCCACCTCACTGCACTGCCTATTTCCCCACGCTAGTCCTAGTTTTGTCCAGGTTTTCTTGAGCTACATAATTTTGCTATCTTGCTGTTTATCACCCTCCCGAGAACACTGCTACACATATATAACTCCACAAACCTTACAATTACATTTGCTGTACCTCAGCAGTCATGGGTTTTTTTTTGACCCTTAGACAGTTTCCAGTCCATGGCAACAAATTGCCTCCCAATTTGATCCATTTATCCATTTGATGTGAGGGATTTTGTCAAAGGCAGTTTCAAAATCTAAATAAATAATGTCAATTAATTTTCCTTCTCCTGTAAAATATTTTCCTGGCATTTTGAAAGACAAATAAATAGGTAAAAAGACAAGATCTCCCTTCTAGCATACTCACACTCACGGAGCCATATGGTCAGGAGGCTCTAGAGGACGTGTAATGATGGTTGTAATTATCTCCATAACCAATTCACAAAGTACAAATTCAGGAGATTAGAATTATTCAAATAAAAATATATATTTTTCAGACATTCACCTTGTATTAGAATAAGAACAGATGCTTCTCCAAATGTAATGCTTTTGATTAATTTCTCAATAGCAAAAAACGTAGGCATAGTGGAAACAGCCCATTCACATAGACATACCATATACGTGTCGTTTGAGAAGCTGTTGGAAGTTCTCTTTGCAAGTCATTTTGCAGTCATTAGAAGGGGGGCCACATGGTGTTATGTTGATCTTTTAGAACAAGCTATCCATATGGGAGATCTCAGTACTACTGATGTTTTCAGTTATGGCACTCTTGTTTGGCAGAAAAATATTTCTGACATTTAGGTGAGAGATTTTCTTCAAGACCCCTTAATTGCTACATGGGTCTGTAATTTTGCTTCATTAATCAGAGAACATATTAAAGCACACTGGCATATATCAAACACTCTATAAAATAATGACCTTATGCTTTAGTGTTGATTTGGCGTTGAAGTACTTTGACATATTTATTTATTTAAACAAAGTTTCATTAATGATTATAGCCATTAGTTTGAATAGTCTTAAAGATTAATGGAATGTGTTGTCAGATTAAATAAAAATCAAATTAATTAATTTGCGATGTACAAATAGAGACTGGGAGGAGAATGGATTGAGAGCAGCCCTGAGGAGAAGGACTTGAGGTTGTCGGTAGACAAGAATCTGAACATGGCCCATCAATGTGTGCTTACAGCCCAGAAACCACCCGTGTCCTGGGCTGCATCCCGAGAAGTGTGACCAGCAGGTCGAAGGAGGTGATTCTGCCCCTCTGCTCTGCTCTGCTCTGGTGAGACCCCACCTGGGGTACTGCATCCAGGTCTGGGGGTCCCAACATAAGAAGGACATGGACCCGTTGGAGCAAGTTCAGAGGAGAGACACGAAGATGGTCAGAGGGCTGGAGCACCTCCCCTGTGAGGACAGGCTGAGAGAGTTGGGGTTGTTCAGCCTGGAGAAGAGAAGGCTCCGGGGAGACCTTAGAGCAGCTTCCAGTGCTGAAAGGGGGCTACAGGAGAGATGGGGAGGGGCTCCTTGTCAGGGAGTGTAGCAATAAGATGAAGGGGAACGGTTTTAAGCTGAAAGAAAGTAGATTTAGATTAGATATTAGGAAGAAATTTTTTACTGTGAGGGTGGTGAGGCAGTGGCCCAGGTTGCCCAGAGAAGCTGTGGATGCCCCATCCCTGGAGGGGTTCAAGGCCAGGCTGGATGAGGCTTTGGGCAACCTGGGCTAGTGGAGGGTGTCCCTGCCCATGGCAGGGGGTTGGACCCCCCTGTAAGGTCTCTTTCAACCCAAACCATTCTGTGTTTCTATGACTATGAAATTAAAACATGAGATCACACTTTTCCTTCATTTTACCTCTAGAATCCTGTGTCATTTTTACAAGTGGTGACAATAGTCCATATTCCATGTTTAACTGCTCAAAATGTGACATCCCAGTACGCTGATCTCTATAGTTCTCTCCTGTGTTCCTGTCCAATGACCATTTTTTCCCATTTTGAATTGCCTGAGCATCTTATTACAAAGAGCTGTACTCCATCTCATTCTAAGGAATGAATAAATTTCTGCACATCATTTCCATTCATTTGAAATGGGATAAGGTTTCCTAAGCTTTGCAAAGGTCCTGGAGGACCCAGACTGAAACACAGTCTTTGAGAGGGTGATTCAACCCATCTGGAGATAAGCACTAAGGCAGATAATGCCTTTGGGAAGCACAGATTGCTCCCCATTGACTGGGGAAAGTCAGCAATACCAGATGCAAATGGCAAGTCCAGGCTCAGAAGCAGCCAGGAGCTGGACCTACTTTGCTTTTGACACCACCCAGGGAAACATCAGGGTCTCACATAAAGCCTGGGGTATGCTAATGCTAGAAAGCCTAAAGGGAACTGTCTGGCTTTAAAATAATTAAAACAGGGAATCTAAGAGAGAATAAAATTTCTCTATCCATTTCAGGATTTTGAGGTTTTAACTGATTATACAGATTTTTTTTAGACTCTGTGATTTCATTTCCCTCTTTTATTACTGAAATCCTTTCCACTTGAATGTGTAGATATTCTCTGTATGTACAGCAAGACAATTTAAATCAACTTTCATTTTTTATTCAGAGTAGCACTGAATAAATATTTCATATTTCATTTATTCAGAAGATTTCCTGAAGAAAAACAGATTTTCCTGATGGAAGGCCACTGGAAGAAAATCCAGTAAAGGACATGACTTTTAGTAAGTTAAGACTGCTACTTGTTTATTAAATGTTATTGTCATCGTGGATCTTGTGACAGCAACAAAAGTGGAAGCTTCTCTAATCTATCCCAACGTGCCATTGTGGTGGGTTTCCTTCCCTGCTACCAGACGAACCCACCCCACGAAACCACAACAGCCCTTTTACTCAGTTACAATGTGCTAGTCGTGTTTTCTCTCCAGAGCATAGGTTAGCTGTTTGCTCAAGCCAGTACTGGATGACTAATGCTTTTAACCAGATGGCTGTACAGATAGC
Organism: Pterocles gutturalis; assembly: GCF_000699245.1. Taxonomy (NCBI): domain Eukaryota; kingdom Metazoa; phylum Chordata; class Aves; order Pterocliformes; family Pteroclidae; genus Pterocles; species Pterocles gutturalis. Next base: position 6,189 of record NW_010115371.1, read on the forward strand.
TCTTTTTCAATATTTTCTTCCTGAATCTCTTATCTATATTTATCTGGAGGTTTTAACACCATATGTCCATTTTCTGTACCTTTTAATTACTTGGACTTGCTACACACCATCTTCTTTTTGAATGACTCCACAAAAAAGTGAAATAACCAAATTGTTACAATTCATGCTTGGTTTCATACTCTAATGTCTTTTTTTCACAATCTATTTAAAAGCAATTCTGGTACCTTATCCAGCTAACACTGCATCCTCTGAGACAGTGCAGAGATATTCTCAGAAAACACAAAAGGTTTATCCATTCGTTGAGCAAGATGTTAAGGAAGACTGAGTTCTGCATGTACAGAATTCCTGCTTTTAGACATGCAAATCTCATCATCAGACAGCAAATTGAAGTGAGCTTGTTCCTGTATAGAAATACCATGATTTTCCTTTATCATGGAAATCTGGGTGAATGAATACTTGATTTCGCAAGTAATTTCAGTGACTGCACAAATACTTCCCTAATTTGGGACTGTATTTTCCACTCAGATGTTTAAATTTACTTATGTGAATAATGTCACGGAAACTTTTTTTTTTTTTTTGGTAAATTTAAACATATTGCATGTACAACATCTCACTAAGGGTGTCTATACATAATGGCATTGGCTCTAGTCTGTGTACTGAACAAGAGTTAGAGATAATTGCTGGAGTAATATACAATAGCAAGAAAACATTTTTAATGTGTGTAACCAATTTCTTCAGCAAAAAATCTCAGCTTTTACTGTAATGAACTATTCGTAGTTAAGTGGTCTGAACTGGGCAGAGATGACATTGATTCAATACATCTTCCTGGATGTGGTGTGTGGTGAGTACTTCAGGAAGATGTGTTTGTTTGTCTTTGAGTCTTTTGTTCAGTGCCTCCTTCCAGGAGCAGAATATTAACACTCATCATGGTTCTCATCACCTCCAAGCTGCGCATATGATCATCAGCATACAACTACATAATTTTTCTTGGTTCAGGCAATTTTCTTTTTTTGCTATTTTGATTAAAATTGAAATTATTTCTCCTTTGGAGGTGACAGCTCTTAAACTTTTTCCTTAATTTGCTGCTTTAAAAATGGTGCCCACTAAAAAGTCAAAATTTATCATGTTAATGTAAAAGCTGTTAAATACCTTGAACACAGCTTAAATAAAGCCTTTACATTTCCAAAAGATTTTATCAGAAGAGCTTCTTCGAGAGAGAAAAAAAGGTTGATTAAAACAATTAAAAACTTTATATTTTAATAAAATCTAACTTTGAGTTGAGAGAGCTTTTTCTTCTTCTTCTTCTGATCTCCACCCTATGGCAAGGGTCAAGACACGCATCTCAGAGCTTTACCTGATTCTCCTCTCCCACCATGGCACACACAAGCTTTGGTTCACGGTATGCAGCATTTGAATTTATCGGGATTGTCTGCAAATTAATACTTAGACCCTGTGAAAATGCCAGGGTTTCAAAGTTTGTGCTGTGTCAAAGAAAAGAAAAAAATAAATATTGACTTTTTTTTTTTTTTACACTGCAGTAAAATTTCATGACATCCCATTCTTTTGTTTTGTTTTGTCATCCTAAGCTGAACAACTCTTCTTGGCATTTCCAGGTACTGGGTTCACTGTGAGCTTAACCAAAGCCTTTAGTTTCATCTTCCTCCAATTTGCTCTGGATTTTGAGCTGCTACACTGGCTTCTGAAGAGCTGGTCGTTGTGCCTCCACTCTGTTTTAACTCAAGTTATGAAACTTAACCATCTCAGTGCTGTGTAACCCTGCTCCAAACTAAACATTTCATCTCCCAGGGGCAAACTGAAATATTTCAGCCTCTGCTTTTGGGTTTGCAGGCTGTTGTTTGGTTGGGTTTTCATGCTGAAGAATTCCCAACCAACTCTATACCTCATTTATAAAAATACTGGGCTTAATTTAAGCAAGAAGCTCCCAAGGAAGAAAACCCTCTCGTTATTTAAGAGTCACTCTGTTTTTTATCTTGGCACTATGGGGCTCTATGGCTGGGACTGATTTATGTCTTCTCCCGCAGGCTGCTTTCCTGATTCAGACTTAGTCTTAGATCATCCATAAACTTGGGAAAAAATCTCCAAACATCCTAAAAAAGTGGTTTTTACTTACTGATTTTTTTTTTCTTCTGTTTCACTGTAGTAGCATTGTCTTTGTGAAGTGCTAAGTTATGAACATGGGTCTGCTCTTGGGTGTCTAACGGAGACCTTACATTTCAGTACCACACTATTATTTTGAGTACCCTTCTGGAGCTAGAGACCTACTTCAATTCCTGGAAAAACTCTGCTTTTTTTTTTGATTCTGACTCCCTGGGTTTCCATGTTGGTGCTTTATCTCCTTCACAGCATTTCCCTTCTCTCCCGCTAGCTCTGTATGATCACTGCCACTTACCACAAATACCACTCCTGAGAGCTGGGCAGGGTCCTGCAAAAAAAGCTTCTGCAGGAAAGGCAGAAATAATCTTGGGTCATCACATTTTGTTGCTTGTTTATTTATTTGCAGGTTAAGATCCGAATTCTTTAGTCTGAATTGATTCCAAACAAGCTAAAGGTCATGCTCATTTTGGCCAGGCAGTTGAGATGATTTATAACTCGTGTTTCTTTGTTTTAACCAGGGTCAAATACTTAATAGGGATGTTAACAGCTTGCTAATCTAAGTAAAAGAGAATATTTTTTGTATCAATTTTTCTCCTTTTTTTAAAAATTTGAATTTATAATGAAGAATATACAGGAAATTCTTAGATTAAATCCTTTTCTGTTTATTTTTTTTCTGCCTTTCCTTTTTTTTTTTTTTTTTTTTAAATTGAGTATTGAAATTGTGCAATGCTATGTCTTTCCCTTTAGGACTCTGTTTTACTTCTATAATAATTTTCTTTTGCTTTCATAATTACAGTGAAATTCTATAATGTTCAAACATATTTTCTAGTCGTTAGTTTCACCATCCTTTTTGCTATGTGTGTTTGCTGTTTTCTTCAAACACTAATAGTTTCTACAAGAGTCTACAGCACTTGTGTGTTACTGCTCATTTCTGATTACAAGGTAAATGAGAACATCTCAAAGAACATCCCACCTCCTCATTCACACACAGGGATAACTGGGGGGTGGAAATACACACAGACAGAGAGACAGACAGACAGAGAGATAGATAATCTCCATCCTAAACCCGGAGCAGAGGATTTCATAACTGTTCCACGGCCAGGAGTAAATATCCTGAAGCTATTAAATAATAATGCATGTTTACACTGATAGTATGTCAAGTAGTCATAGTACTTGTGACATTTTCCATTCTAAGGGTCCAGAACTCTATAAACACTAGATAATTACATAATTATTTGTGTATAAAATGTGAATACTACATTGCCTACAATAACTCTGCTTAAACCTGGGGAAATGCAGACAAGTAATTAAAAAGTCTTTTGCCATAAGTCTTTGTCTCATGTCTTGACAATTTTACTCTAGATTTTTTTATGTTATCTTCTGCTTTCACAATATCGTTATGCTAAACCCCAATTTATTGCATATAAAACTATTTTCTTGGAACCTCTGACACCAAGACCTCAGACTAAAATAATATCTTTTCAGTCTTTCTATCGAGGAGAAATGGTATCTTTCAGAATGTGAAGGTCTTGAAACTATTCTGGTGCATAAAATGCCTTGCAGTGGGCATGCTAATTTGAAAGCCCAGAGGTAACCATTGAAAACCACAG
>NW_010115371.1:9941-37782 GCF_000699245.1 Pterocles gutturalis
CTGTGTGACCTTGTGTCTTGATCTAGATTTGTTGTGTTGTGGTTTTTGAAACCCTGATCTGTTTGCCAACCACCCTGTAATCAGCACCCAGTAAACAGTACCTCTGCTTCAATCTATTTTTATTTTGAAGAATGCAAGAGTTCTAGAGATATGGGTACTAAAAGCCAGTAAAGCAAATACACAACTAGATAGGAAATACCAAATTGTCACACTACCCATCTGGCTCTTCCTGTTTTGACCACAACTCCTGATTGCTGCTTACATCTAATTTAAATGTAGAATAACTCCCTGCAGAACTGTGCTATGTATTGCTAGTTAAGAACGATTTCACAGTTCTACAAAGAAAGCTCTTTCATATTTCTCATTCCAAAGGAATAGGTCTGTTCTCTTGCAAACAAGTTTTTTTCTGTTTTTTTTTTGTTTGTTTGTTTGTTTGTGGTATTTTTTTGTAATCTAAGATTTTAAATATACTTAATCTTCCTTTGATTTATTCATCTGCTTGATTGGTTAAACAGTGATCACACAGGCAGGTGTCTCTGGGATGTGTTTTCTCTTTTTTTTTTTTTTTCTCATGAACTTGCATCCTGTGTGCTGAATACTTATCAGAAGTAGTCCTCTTAGTTAGGAGTATATTCAATTATAGGGCTGTTGTGTTTCACCTTCCCTATTGGTGTAAGGTGATTGCATCCACAATGTTATTTGGCTTGTCCATTGTAATGCAAAATAGTATTTCCAAATAACTTTCTTCTTTTCTTATCTATAATTTGCTTTCTTATAGCCCTTTCTCACTGCTTCAAAATTTCCTTATTTGAATTCTCAGGGTCTGACTCTCCCTTCAGCATAAGAACAAGACAACTTGGACAATACATCCAGGTATTTTCAGGCTCCTGGGACTGCTGATACTAGTTTTTCTTTCCCCCAAGCTCAGCTTTCCTCTACCTCCCCCTTTTGCCATCACTTCAGCAATCTTCTTTCCTTTAGACATCTTGCAGAGCAAGCATCCTCTGAGTAATATGGGGCTTTGTGGTTCTCTAATGCTACTTCTCCTATCCTATTTCTTATCCTATTTCTCCTCCCTGGAAGACTTCCAATAGCTCTGCCTCTAGCAGTGCCGTTGTCACCATACCTAAAGAGCAGAGAAGGTCACACTTTTAAACAAGGTTATCTCTGTTGTACTATGTAGATTTTTTTGAAATACAAGGAAACTTTTCCAGCCTCTGGAAATCACTACACAAAGTGGCAGACCCCACAAGCAGGTTGCCTTTAAGCCAGTGAAAGGCAAGGGGACACCAACCTGCTAATTGCCAGGCATAAATCTCTGCACTTCAGGAGCCATAATCTTAGAAGTTCTAGAACTCCTAGACCTTCTGACAGCTGCAAATCAACTGAGGCTGAGAAAAATCCACAGTACAGGCACAGCCGGTCAAAGCCAGCTGGCCTGGGGACTAGTGAGGGGACCTTGGGACTGGTGTGTTACTGGTATAGACACGACCATCTTGTCTGCTGAGTGCTTGGGTATGCATTGCAGAGCTACAGCTGGACAAAATCCCCAGGGAGGGGTGGGGGAGAGGGGTCTGACAACCCCATCAAACGCAATTTAGCTCTTCCGTGGTAGCAGTGCCTGACATGGGCATGAGCGGGCAGTGCCCGCAAGGCAGGTTTCTGCATCGTTACAGTCCATACGTAGGTAGCAACAAGGATCTGCAGGAAAGGGCAGTGATTGGACTTCTTAGAGAGTCCCAGTATTGGGGCAACGAGCACTGGGAACGTCAGGGATGAACCCCACAGCTGGTTCAGGAAACATCTGTAGTACTACCCAGAGAGAGATAGAAAAAAACTGTTTAAGAGGAAGAAAATAAACTCTTTGTGGACCACTGTAAACAACAGATTCAACTAGATTCCCCTGTCGACAGAGGCAAGGACGTAGCAAAGAGAGATAACAAGGTGTGTCATCCAGGGCTAACTATACAAACCAAACTGGAAGCACTATCATTTTCGGCATTATTCCTTCTACGTGGTTATTTCGCCTCTGAAACACTTGGCGCCTGTGCGGAACAGGATTTGCTTTTGGTTTAGCAGGACAGACTTTATGGCCATGATCAGCTGTTGTCTTTTGTTTCTTTATCCCTGCGTGTTCTTGGAAATATGTGTAAAATACTGCTGGTCAGTCTGGATCCTTCAAAATCACCTGATTCTTGCCTGTACAGCAACAAGAAGCATAATGAAATGACAGTCATCAATGGAAAATAGGTGTGTGGTGTCCAGGAAAGAGAAGATTAAATTGGTGGGGCTGAGAATCACCGTGGGAGTAGCCAGCAGTGAAACAGAGGTTAGCAGCACAAAGCACAAGGCCAAGGATTAAGGAGTCGTTTCTAGAGCTCCTGCAGGAAATTAGCTCACTTGCTGGAAAAACTGACCAAAAAAAATGGGTAGCTGTTAGCGATCCTGTCATAGACTGATGTGATACAGCCATATAAAAAGAAAACTTGTCCTCAGGGACAGGGAAGCACTAAACAGTACTCCAGCAAGAGTTTACCTGGAGTGTGACGTACAATTATAGCTGGTTACAGGTGAGTTAAACGTGCTGAAAGGCAGAGAGAGACTTCTAAGATAATTAGGGGAAAGAAAAGTTATCAAATTATCAGAGGGCTGGAACACCTCCCCTGTGAGGACAGGCTGAGAGTTGGGGTTGTTCAGCCTGGAGAAGAGAAGGCTCCGGGGAGACCTTATTGTGGCCTTTCAATACTTAGAGGGGGCTTGTGAGAAAGAGAGAGACTTTTTCCAGGGCCAGTAGTGATAAGACAAGGGGTAACTATTTAAAACTGAAAGAGGGTAGATTCAGACTAGACATTAGGAAGAAATTTTTCACTGTGAGGGTGGTGAGGCAGTGGCCCAGGGTGCCCAGAGAAGCTGTGGATGCCCCATCCCTGGAGATGTCCAAGGCCAGGCTGGATGAGGCTTTGGGCAACCTGGGCTAGTGGAGGGTGTCCCTGCCCATGGCAGGGGGTGGGACTGGATGATCTTTAAAGACCTCTTCCAACCCAAACCATTTTGTGATTATGCCTTCTGGGAGGAATTTGGCTTTCATAGCCCAACAAAATGCTGCGTGTCTAATCATACTGCTCGTTAATACACCAGAGAAAAGCTATTTGAAATAATGGCCACTGCCAGCACGAGAACAAATGGGTATAAACTGTCCATCAATAAATTTCTCCTGAAAAGAAGGTTTCTAAGCATCATGCTTTCCTGTGGCCTATATTACTAGAGAGAAATATTAGACAAGGTTTTGGGCAATAGAGGTATGAAACCTATATCTCTAGGCAAGATTCCGAATTTAGTGCGTGCTGAAAAACACATTTGCTGTTGCTGATTTTTCTTGCCTCACTTAATGCTTAGTTTCTGTGTCTGTTGTTTGTGAACAGGAGTTTGTGAACTTGATTATACATTGTTTTGCTACTGTTTGGGTACTTAGCTACATTTCAGTCATTAAATATCCATTAATTATTTTAATAAAATAAATAAAACATTCCATTATTTTAACAGATTAGATCTTTGCAGCATATTGTTAATTTTTTAGTTCTATTGTTACATTTCAGATTGGCACGCTGATGTGTCATGTCCATTCCGCTCTCCTCTAAGGGTTTTATTGGTTGCTATAGTTACCGGTCGTTGCTCCTCTCATGTCATTTATGTAGGCTAAATTCTTAGTGACCCTAAATCTGTCATCATACACATCTTGTTGCTTCTGTTTTGTGGGATGGCAAGGTACCCAGCTGGTTATGAGGAAGATTTCCAAAGAAATGAGTAGAGCTTTTCTGCGTGCCAGGCTGGTCTCGCAGGGCTGAGTCCTTCCCTGCACCGCCCTATTTCTTAAATCCACATTAACGATAATCCAGCAAGGTCTTGTACGTGCTGTGACACCATCTACCTTGATATTTATTATTTAATCTATTAAAACATTTGTCTCTCTTTGCACACAGTTGGGGGACCAATTAAAAGTCCAGAAAGCTTCTCCAAAGTTTCTCATGGAATTCGATGCTTCAGGGCCATCTGTTCTCCTGGTCGACTGAGTCCGACTGAGAAACGAGATGTTTCCTTTAGTACTTTGGGTTCCGTCTGTCTTGATTCTATATTTGAGTAATGCTGTATGTGGGTGGGGACTGAATTTATTTATAAGGGTCTTTATTTGTGTAGTCAGTTAAGTATGGCTTATTAGGTAGGCTGCTGAACTGTTTAGCATTTGAGTTGCCCTTTGTTATTTCAGTGCAAATAACTGTCTTGGTCATTTTTCTACAAGAATCTCCATTGTTTTTCTCTCATTTACACTCATCACCTGTTTTTTTCCCTTTTTACCATTGATCCAATTTTGCCATGGAGTAAAGGGTTGCAGTTTGAATTTGGCCGGTAAAGCTAAGCAGAGCTGAGCAGTACAGCAAAACATACGCTGTAAAGTTATGAGAACCGGCTTCTTGTCTCCCCTGTAATATCTGTGCAGTCCCTCTGAAGGCAACATAGAATGTCAGACTGCCACACAACATGGAGATGCCCAAATTCACTTTTAATTTCAGTATTTCTGCTATTCTGCCAGTGTCAATACCATCAAGAGAAGAATTCAGTCTCTGTGTACCAGCGCAGGTGGTCGTCTGTACTTTTCCTCCTAAATACCTCTAAATCCCAACAGAGCAACAACACCCAACAATACTTTCGTTCAACATTTCTGACAACAACTGGTTGCTTCAGATAGATTTTTGCACTCACACACAAACCTGCTTTAAATAATACTTCTTGCACAAATTCATTCGAATAAGATCAAAGGTCTCTTATCCTCTGCATATAGCAAAGTATTCACAAATCCGTGCCAAGCCAAGGCTTGGGGTCATTCTGCTCTGGTGACGGTACTGTTCCCTTGTATCTGCTGTGCTTCAATGGTTCATCTGCTTTATGTACAGCAGCAGGTACAGTGATAGCAGTATTCAAGCAGCATGTTCATTCACTCAAAGTCAGTACTGTCTGAAGAATTCAACCTGAAATATGAGTTCATAATATACTGTCGCTGCATACCTAGCGCTGCTAATGTCACTGCTGTAGCATCGTCCTTTACAACTGCCTGAAAGGAGGGGGCAGTGAGGAGGGTGCTGGCCTCTTCTCTACAGTAACAAGTGATGGGACAAGAGGAAATGGCCTCAAGTTGCACCAGGGGAGGTTTAGGCTGGATATTAGAAAAAATTTCTTCACCGAAAGAGTGCTCAGGCATTGGAACAGGCTGCGCAGGGCAGTGGTGGAGTCACCATCCCTGGAGGGGGTCAAGAAACGTGTCGATGTGGTGCTTGGGGACATGGGTTAGTGAGTTAGGTGGTTGACAGTTGGACTTGATGATCCTTGAGGTCTTTTCCAACCTTCATGATTCTATGATTCTATGATCCTTCTGCATGTAATCCCTGGCACTTGCCCAGACTGGATGGCCTTCCTGTTGCTTTTAGGAACGGCTGTCAAAATCCATACGCAGTTTCAAAATATTATTTCAAGATAACCGTAGGCACGTAGGGTAGGATCATCTCACCAAGATTTAGACAAAGCTGGTTACCAAGGAGTGAGTTAGTTACCTTTTACTCCCTTTATTGTCAGCAGAGAATCACAGGCATTCCAACTCACAATTATTTTCTTTTGCTTAGGACGGGTGTGTGACTGCACACCTCGTTTGGAGGGAGATTAATCACCTAGGAGCCCGCATCCCTCAGCACTGTGAAGAGCTCAGCCTTGACTGCTCTAATTTATTTTTTTTTAGAGTCTAGAGATGTTCTTCTTCCCTCTTGAAGAGAAAGGGCATGCATTTATCTACCAGGAAAATACAAGTGTAGCCACTGCGACTGTGAAGCTACAGCTGCTCACAATGCACAGAGTAGTGAACACCACACACTTGTCTGGAATTTATTATCTATAAGGAAATGTGGATACTTTGCAGTGTAATTGGAGAGGTAATTTAAATTCCTTTTTAAAGAATTCTCCCTGCAATAAAGACTGACTTTTTTTTTTATTTAAAGTGAGTGTAATTGCTCAAAGAACACACCAAAAGCTATTAAAACTTTGACAGATGTTCTGCTCTGGTGAAATGTGAAACTGTTAATTTTAACTCAAATAACATAGAGATAGATTAAGCATGTCAGAACTTTTTCTTACAATACTTTTGCAGACTGAAATATTTCTTTGTATTTTTTTTCCCTTCAGGAATTACTTTGTTTCAAAATTGTAATAATTCCATAACCAGAAAACTGGAAAAATGAACTTTGATTTTTTTTTTTTTCTGAATAAAGTATTTGAAAGCATCAAGATTTGGGGAGAAATTAAATCATCCAAGAACTGGAAATTTCATCCTACAGGAACTCTACTTAAAGGGTCATCTGGCAAAGACGTTTTCATCTTGGGAATGGTCACGTTGGCTGTCTGCTCCCTCGACGGTAGTAACGTCCATCAGTTCTCAGAGTTTTCATTAAATGGAGGGTGGTATAAGTCACTGCAGATTATATCATTACTAGATAGCAAAAATACTTGGTTTATAGATGGTTTTATATAATTTTCTATGTGTTTTAAGACCTGAATCTTTCAGGTGCTACAGTAGTGTCTGTGCTTTCTCAAAATTTAATAATCATAAGGAATCCTTAGCACGTGCCTTATAATTTTTCTCCATTTTCCTGCTTCATAAGAATACATATTCTGTTACAGAGGAACTGAAAAAAAGAGATGCACATGAAAGCCAAGATCTGAAAAATGGCTATTTTACAATCAGGATGGAGAAAGGTGAATTTTATGGCCCTGGTTTTTCAAGGCCCTGGCAAAAACATCTGGACTTCTCAGGCTCCTCCCCAGTGTCAGCCAACTTCTTTATAACGACCTGCACAGGACATGGTTTATTAGAACGGAGACTGAGTGGCCAGAGGTTCAGCAAAGTCTTTGCTGCTCAGTGGTGAGTGTAATTTTCCATTCCAGTATTTTACCTGGAGACACGGGCCTTTGTCTCTCAGCATCTACATTAAGATCAGGTTTTATCTTATGCAAAAATTCCTTAGGGATATCTGCTGGTTTCCGTGCTGCAGAGGAGATGACAGGACACTGCTACATCCTGATCTGGCTGCAAGAACCGGTAAAAAGTTTAGAGCTGTTCTCACTGACTGCCTTGTCCATGGGATTTGTCTGAAAGACTCTTAGGAAGCTTCTGCACCAGTGGGGTTAGTAGCTTTTTTGTTTAAATCTTGGTTTAGTAGAGGACCAGGTGAGAATGGATAGGTGAAAAGTCTCTGGTTAGGCAGAATAGTTTAGATTCTGTGTCCAAGCTGTACTTTAATCGAGGGTATTAAAAATACAGAAAGATTTTGTCATACAGACTGAACATTAGGGATATTTTAACAGGCAGAAAGAAGGAGAGCTTAGCAAACGAATATAGTGCTGGGAAATAAGATTTGATGACCTTTTAATCACTGGCTTTCTCAGGATGTAGAGGGAGATAATTTATTTTCCCAGTGCTTCAGTTTCTTTCTGTACAGTGGGGATGTACAGTACTACTTGAAATAAGCTTTGTGGGGGAAATGTTCAATATCGGTAGCTGCTTACGGGTTTCGGTCAGAGAATTTCACTCCCTATTTACTTTGGGCAAGTCAATGATATGTGTAGATTCAGAATTTGAAAGTAAAATAGGTCATGAAGCCATGCCATGGTAAGGCACTCCTCTCGGACTCTGAGCAGAGGGTGCCGGAGGAGCTGTGGGATTTCACGAGACACCCATACCATGAGCTAAAAAACCCAACTGGATATTAAAGAGCCTTTGACAATCTTCAGAGGAAGAGACAAGTTATCACCTTTAAATCTGAAATGACAGATAATTACATTTTTCCTCCTTAGTCCCCCTGTGGTTCCAATTAGAGATGCTGTTTCTCCCTCCCTCTGCCAAAGCGCGGCACAGCGCTGCTGGGCATTACTGAGCAGCTTCCGTACTCGACCCCAGAGGGGACTGCTGCTTGGCGGTGGATGAGATGAAGCACACACAGATTCCTCGACTAAATCACAGAGACATTGTGACTAGCTTAATTAGATAATGCTCAGGAAGTGTTGGGAGATACTTGGATTAAGAGCACTATGTAAGGCCAAATTAATTATGAGTATTAACACAATCTTCATCTAAAGAGTAATTTGAATAAGGGATAAAATAATGATATCTGTGTGAGTCACGTACAGAGGGCTTTGCTTCTCCATATGAAATTTCTCCCACGTCATTTAGAACGTTTCGGCGGAGCAGCGCAGGGCAGTGCTGCTCAGAAGCGACAGGAGCGTGCGCTGCCAGACGTGAGTCATCGCTGAACCCCAGCGCTCCTCTCTCGGTTCACTTTTCAGGCACAAGACACCCTGTTCCCTACAGCAGAGGTGCCTGCGGATGCCTTGATGGGATGTGAAATGAGGGCTCCACCAGACAAGGAGGGGTTGGTGGGTTTTGGTTTTAGCTTTGATGGTTGTCCTCATTCCTGGTTCAGATCTGTGGTGACACAGCACAGTCATCCTTGTCCCCTGGGTGAAATCCTGGCATTTCTGAAATCAAGGAAACGTTCCCTTTGACTTCAGTGGAACCAGGATTGCCAGCATGTTCATGTCTCAGTGCCATGTTCTTTCATGTAAGGAAACACGGAAATGCTGGAAATGATGCGAGTTTCTGCAGCCATGGGGTCAATTTGCCTACAAAAATAGAAACATTAGACTGAAACACACGGACTGATCTCCAAATCTGTCCTGACAGTTGTGTGGCCAGTGTGGGTTTCCACCGCAACATTTTCCTTGGTAAGCTTCATACATTTTGTGGATACCTAGAAAGTTAAGTATCAGGTTTATTTTTATGACATCTGGACACATGGAGATTTGAGATCTAAGTCTAAACTTTTTATACTGCTACAGTAGATTCTTTTGATTAAATACACACCCACAGTATATTGAAGGCATCTGCTCTGGGGTGAACTGAGCTGCTCCCTAGAGCTGCACTGGTTCGAAGAGGAATCCACAGTAACTAACTACATTTAGTAACATTAATTTTATAATTTTATACTTATTTTTTGGTACGTCTTTTAAGATTTTAATGAAATAGGGCTGAAATATTTAATTATTTAATGTTACTGAGTTAGTCACCATAGCAATGTGAGCACAGAGTTGTATTTTAACTTGAGAAGCAGTGTACCTCTGCAAGCTAGTCACTTGGCTTACTACTTAATGAAATAATGGAACTGAATAACGATTTTCTTTTCAGGTGTTGGACAAATATATCTAATGACTACTCTGTACACAAACTTCACTTATAAGACCAGACTTCCACATGCATCCTTCCTTGTTATGTGAAACTTGAGCTGACCGACTAAAGCTGAGCATAGAAATGACATTCTGAACATTTAGTTCTAGCCCTTTTATTTTTGTTTACTTCTGTGCTTCATTATAATGAGAGATACACATTTTTATGTACCAGGGATTATAATTACTTGTACCCATGGAACAGCTCATGAGAGAGTACAGTTACTGCTCACATGTTGGCTCAAGGCAAGAATTAGACTAGAAAGCCTGACACAGTCATGACTCTTACATTTTAAATCACTCACCTCCTGGTGATATTCATACCTGAGAATTAAGTTCATCTTACTCACAAAGACACAAAGTCAGGTCACGCATGCACGCGGGAAAACATGTCACTGTCCTTTCCTTCCCCACCCCCTGGTTCTGTTCTTTCATACATGTAATTGTCTCCACAGCTCTCTCCCCAGAATCACTAACTGTGACTCAGCTGCATCTCTTCCCCCACCTGCCGTGTTCACCCCAAGCCCTTTTTCTGCCATCAGAGCAGCAAGCCGAGCCTGGACAGGCAGTGCTGGTGGTGCACGCTGGGAGAGCACATCCTCCCGTGCTCTCACATCTCGGCAGAGGGGTGGTGCCAGGACAGTTTGGGGCACCCAGGGCGGCTGTGGTGCCCAGCAGTGAGCCACCCCCACTGATCCCTGCCCCTCCATCCTGATGCGCTGCTCAGCACCGTCGCAGTGCTGCTCTGGGGTACCATGCCTGTATCCCGGCGGGGCAAGGTCTGCTGGGATGGGTTGGGCTGCTGAGGATGCAGCTCCTCTCACCTCATCCCAGCTTTCTAAAGGTTGGAGATCTAGATGTTGTTCTGTTCCCTTCTCAGCTAATGGAAGGAGACAGGAACAGCTGGGCTCAGAGCCAAAGCTGCGGGTGGAGCTCACGCTCTCCCAAGGTGTCTCTCCCCCACCCACAGGGACATCAGCTGGCTAACACCAACTGCATGTGGCACTGCAAGGTCTCCGGAGTTTGCAGAGGCAGAGCTTGACCTCAAACGTGCACCAAAATCACTTTAGCGTTAACTCAGCAAGCGAGTTGTTCTACATCAGGAAAAGATCTGCACGTGGTCCTCCCAGCATCTGGTCCTAATATTTCCAATTTCTTTTGCAGATTATAAGACATAAGAGCAACACGAAAAAAAGTGTTCTCACTGATGACGAAATGTTGTTTTCAGAAGACAATGAAATAACTTTCTAAACCACTTTACACCAGTTTGCCAGTAGTCCAAGCCCAGACTGAGCTAAGTCAAGTGACTATAAATACTGATTTTTAAAAAATTAATAGAATAAATAAAACCACATTAACTTTATCTCAGCAAAATTAAAGGTGGAGCCAAGAAGAGTAGAAGCAGATTATTTGTGTTTCTCAAAGATTATTGCTGGAAGTATATTTATGTCTATAAATACATAGGGGAAATCGAAACTGGTATTATTCATAAATCAGCACATTTAAAATAAGATTACATAAGTAATTTCATTGAGTATTGATCCACTTAAAAGCCACAGAGCATAGAAGAACAGTGCTCTCATTACGTGAAGTGCTTCATAATAAATAAGTGAACCACTGAGTAAATCCGTCTCATTCATAACCTGTCCAGAAGAAGATGAAGGTAATCAGCAGGACAAGAAACATCAGCTAAATCTGTCAGTGTTCAATATGAAGCTCTTGTTTAGTGCCAAATTAAACTTTATCAGGCTTTTTTTCTGATGTCACTACTCTTCAACCCTTTATGTTAAAGATGGATCTGAACAGAAAGCCCAAGTCAAATCTTTCATTTGCAAATATTTTGAAATTTGCTTAAATGCATTTCATCAAATGGCACATCTGGCGCCAGGATGTGATTCTGAGCCCTTCCAGTATAGCGAATGACTTCTAAGCTCCTTTTTCAGAGAAAAAAAGTTACTTGCTTGCTTTCTAGCCCTAGCATTACTTTCTACAAATACACTTTCTGTACCTTATTTTTTTGTGACAGAGCTGTTTTGTCTGATCCCACAGTTTTAAAGTGAGTGAAAAACCTGTTTCACTGAAGTGGAAGCCTTGATCAGGCATTGCTGTATGTTCTTAAAGCTGAAATAAATATAGAAGCATGTCTCTTAGGACATTTAGATCAACCTTTTCTTCTGCTCATGAACAAAGAACGCAGGAGTGGAGGGAGAAGATGAGGGCTTTTTCTGGGAAAGAAGAGAAAAGCAGAAAAAAAAAAAAAACCCAAACAACAGAAAACCACATAATTTCTCCTTAAAATCCTTAGAAGATCAGTCCTGCCCTCCACTTGGTGTTTTGTGGATGGAGGGTTTGGAGCTGATCGGTGACAGACATGGGTCAGCATACGGACCAGGTGTGGCACTGGGGTGTTTCAGGTGGTTCTCCCAGCTTGACGTGAGAAGGGAACTTCTCTGCCAGACAGCCCAAATCCATGCTTATATACACCTATCTATGCTGGGGACGAGATGGGAGGGAGGGTTAGTCTGTAGTCCCTGGTGCTACTGGTACGGGGATGGTGGAGAAGGGAAAATTTATTGTGGCTGATGAAGAAGCAGGAAGACACAGAAAGAGGATATTTTCAAATAATCCTTTTTCTGCCTTCTCTGTAGATCTGAATCCAAGCTGGAAAGAATAAATGGGAAGGCGAAGGATGTGGAAAATATCTCTTTTTGAGGAACTTGGAGGTAATTTACAGCAGTGAGCTCAGGAGCGTGTAGAAGACAGAAAGACCTCATAAAGAAAGTTAGAAAGGAAATTCTTGGGTCGTAGCACATAAATCTTAACTGCCTTAATTTCTTGTTACCTTTCAGGATATTTAGATCACATCATGCTCATATGTCATTTGAAGTCTCTTCAGGTTTTGGTAACCATCATATTTTTCCCTGTGTTTTTCTTGCTATACTTATTGAAATTAGGCAAAATAGCTCTCCAAGTCAAATTCTTGTGTATCCTTTGCCTTTTCCAGTGCTTAATCAGTACTGCCTCCTGAGACAACATGAATAAGTTGATTCACATTGCAAGATTATTGCTGTAAAAAGGTCTAGCTGACACAGATTCAGAGTATATATTATCCATTTGTATAAGAATCAAATCTTTGTTGGCAAAATCCCACTGAGATTTGCTTCATCCTGCAAAATGCAATTTCCAGCTCCAGCTCAGCCAACTCTTACCAGATACATACAACACCAAACAGCCCACCAGTCCCACGTATCACAGGAAGGGTTTTCAGCAAATGTTGCAAAACTCGTCCCTAGTTGTTTCTGTTCCAGTAAGTTTTCTGTATTTTTGTTGTAGAAAGTTACTTGATACAAAATTCCTTTCTTACGCTGCATCCATCGCAGAAGATGTAAAATGAATTGTCTGAGAGTGAGTGTGTGTACACACACATATCCACACACAGGTGCTCTCATATGTACACAACATCAGTCAGACCCCTGGTATCTACATCCCAAATCAAAAAGAGGGACTGTTTGACACAAGAAAATGTAAATGCCCATACCAAACTGAGAAGGTGAAGATATCATTTTAAAAACTTTCCTCTTGCTGCCACCACTGAAATAACTGACATAGCTCTCCTACCCATCATCAATTAATTTTTAATTGGTGTAGGTGAAAACTAGATTTAAACCAAAGGCTTGGAAGCATGAAGTTCCATAGGTATGTACCACTTCAGTAAACAGCCAGCTCACCGGTTCAGGTTCCATTTACTTGTGAGGAAAACATCAAAGAATTTGAAGATTTTCTTTGATCTACTTATAAACATTTTGAGATCAGTGGCAAGAATCAAGGCACAGTAATATTACTGGTTGATACAAACAAATTAAGCATCGGTGAAGAAAGTCATTGAAATGTCTGAAACTCCCAAAATACTTAGAAGCCTGGATTTCTTCTGAAAGCCTTTTTTCTCAGATAATTAAGTTGGCAATGCTCAATAAAACTGAAAAGCTATTAAGCTAAGTTAATAATAAGTTATGTTAATAAAGTTAATAACTATCAGAAACTACTTGCTTTTTTGTTAGCCAGCTTCTTGACAACCAGTTGCAACCAACAGCCCTGGTGTCTGCTGGGGAAAACTCTTGTCTCTAGATTCCTAGAGGAGAAATTTCAGCATCAAAATAACAAATGTTTTCCATGTAGCTTTACATTTTCATTTTGTTTCCTTAAATTATATAAAGAGATGGACATGAATGAAAAAAAAAAAAAAAAAAAAGAGATTACATAAATCATTCAACACTTTAATGTTAAAGGCCCTTCAGTAATTTATACCATATACTGGCTAGTCCACAAGTCAATGTTTCAAGATTAATATTATACTATTATAGGTTGTTGAACAATGTCAGTGGTCAGTTCCCTTCTTTTTCCACCACCTCATTTTGTGGTTGTCATTAGTGATATCACTTAAGGCTTTATTGAACCTCCTTTTGCCTGTTTTCTCACTATATAGATATTTTTCTATTCCCTGTAGGCAAGCATTCACAGAATAATATGAATATTATTCTCTTTAAGATGTAGTGTCATAATGAATCCTTGCCTAAGCACACAAAAATTGCTTGTATTCAGAGGTCAATAAATATGGAGTCATGCCAATCACAGGTGCTATTGTCAAAGTCTTCTCATTTTTCTGCTTAGGTTTGTACCTTCATTGAGTTATAGGATTGCATCGTTCATAAAGAATACTGGGATCACCTCCTGATTTTGGCATTTCTTCTGGTTTTGTAACAGTATACACTCCACTTCATCATCTTAGAAAAATAGGAAGGGAAAAGAAAGAGAACTGTATTTTCTATTCATCATTGTTCAGCATACAAAGTGCTACTCTGAGCTATTTGAAGTTTTACCTGAAAATATTAGCACAAAATGGTTACTGAAATACATGCACAACACAAAGGACAATTCTATTAACTCAATTAAAATGGAAAGACAGATGTCAAACACAAAAAAAAAATCCCCAAAATTATTAAATATCCCTTTAACATCATCTTGTCCTATAAGGTCGCTGTGAAAACAGATTACTTTTTTGTTGGAGGAAATACCAAACCAAATGCTATTACTGCACCCTGTTGTTTTAAAAGAAGTTGCACAATGTCAGAATGTTTTACTCCTCTAATTTATCTGACATTTTATTTTTCGGTATGCCTCTTTGTATGTGTTAAAGTATTTGTTTTCATTAAATGAATGGGAAGAAAGAGGACAGTACGAATAAAAAATGGAAGTCAAGGCAAAAATAAGCTATCTGTAGTCATGTATCTGTAAAAATGTAAAATATCCTTGATACTGGGATAACTGGCTGCTCTGTGTGGCAAAGGCTATAGAGGAGCATTCGTTCACTCAGAAACTGCTAGCTTTCATTAGTGATACCCAGGCTTATCAGGTCCTTGCATCAGGAACCCCCCTGGAGATGATCTGCGGTTCCATCCACATCTGTGTCCCTGACCGGGTCACTCGCGTCACATGAAGTCTCTGAGGATGTGACCAGGGTGATGTGACTTGTCCTGGCTGTTCAGAAGGGTAGGATAGGTGTAGCATGTCCTACCTGGGGCTGGCGCAAGCAATGTTTGTCCCTTTTATGCCACGATTCCCTTGCATCACCCGCTGATTCAGGGAATGTGATTAGACTCACCCTAAATGATAAATCACTTTACATCTGTCAGAAACGTTATAGTGATGTAAATTACTGTGAGTGAAGAGAGAATGGATAAACAGACATTCTCCTGGTGTGAATTCCTCTTATTAATAACATCAATAAACACAATCACTTGTCTTCTTAGGCAGGCTGAGGAAGACAAGGACCTGCGACTGTTCGTTAGCTCATTTACACGAGTACTTTTTGATAAATCGGCACGTATTCTTGTATCCTCTCACCGCAGGAACAAGACAAGATTGCTGGAGCTCAAAAGAAACCAAGACAAGCCCGGGGGGACTGCAGGCATTTATTTAATCACAGGACCATTTACCTGATTTTCTTAAGCTATTTGCTCACTTGAATTCAAACCCATCTGTAACAAGGAATAAGCCATTCACCAAACTTTTGAGATTTAGGCATCAAAACAAGCCTGTTTTATCTGATTAAGAAAATGGAAAAGAAAATTTCACAGTCTCTTGCACATGAAAAGATAAAAATCCTCCCCTCTCTTGCCCTCCCCACACACTTACATCTGGTCTCCAGGAACATGTCACATGAGAAAGAAACTTGTCAGTTATCAAAACTTTTAACACTAAGACTGGGATTAGACACGACATAGAAACATGTCTCAAAATTAATGCAGTAAAGAAAGGATGGCAGGAATAAAGGCAGCCTTATGCTTCATTTTAATATGTCCTCATTTTGGTTATTGGATTGCAATATCGGCATCTCGTTAGAGTCTGAGCTACAAAAAAGCCTTCAGGAGAATAGATCTTGCTTTAGGCACCAGCGTCTGAAGGGAAAGGGGCAATTTAATATTTTCAAGTCAGTGGAACTGTGTGTGGGCAGTAAGGACGAGGGACTTATCTGTAGATTTACTGTGAAACAATTACGCTTCTGCAAGCTCTAAATCCCTCTCCTACTCACAATTAAAGGCATAGATAACTTCTTAATGTACAGTGGCTGACAGTTCGGATGATGGAAAGCCAATATCTATCAGTCTCTGTTTACTTCTTACTCTGGATGGGGAAAATCAGCCATATGCAGAATCCATCGGGGACAAAAAGAGCTTGACTAGCAGTATAGAGATTATTTCCAGTATGAAACTGTTTCATCCACCAGCTCTCCCCAGCAAGACACCACTGGATGGTTCATTTGCAGAGCAGAGGAGATACCAAAGGAGGAAGCAATCAGTTCAAAGAGAAAGGGAAAACTCCTTTCAGGGAGAATTTCCAGCTACCAGATGACTGCCTGAAACCTCTGCCTGGCTTGTTGGTAATCCTTCTGCTTGCTGGTTTGTCTTCAGAAAGGTAATTGCCAGAAAACTTGACTTGAACTTGTAAGTTTCTGTCATAGGGAGAGCAGTGCAAAAGGAAAAGGTGTGGGACACTAACAGGCACAGTGAATCAAATCTTGAAGTATTTCTTCAGCTTGTGTTTTAGAGTTTATATAAAACTTTAACGAAACCTGGCAGAAGCTTCATCACTTCAGAAACCCCCGAATTTGGCCAGCTGTGTTTATCTGTGAAGCCCTTACCTCCACCTGTTGAACAGAGGTACAGTATTTGTACCCCTGAACTCAGTTTATTTCACTAGTAAAATTTATCCCATCCACCAGCAAAGGTTGCTTTTCCTGCAGGTTACCGCTCTCTTCCAGCAGAGAAAGCTACGAAACAGACCCCGCTGGATCCCAAACACCCTGTGGCTCTCCCTGAGCTCTGTGCAAGTGCAGAGGTTTGCCCACACGTCGGAGGATCGCAGGAGCAGGGAGCTGCTGCCCAGGGGAGTCGACCTGCATGATACGTGGGTTGTCAGTTTAAGCACTCTGTTCTGTGCTTAAGTAACGGTTCTGTGTCCTTGTTTTTCCCATTAATTTCCTATCTTAAAGGATGTAAAAGGGAAATTGACAAACTCAACTGTGTAAATAGGAATCCAAATGAGAAGTTTCGACTGTCTTCAAAATATCAGTAAAAACATCCCAATTTTCATACTACTCATTTCTGTGTCCTCACTCTTCCTTGTTCATTTCACTGGAGATCCCAGCTGATCCTTGCCATGGAGATTTTGCAAGGAATTTGTTTCAGGGGAGTTTAATAAGGGTGGCTAGCAATATCTTCCTCATGCTGATGTCGAAATAGCTGTAGGTTAGAAATTAACTCTCTTAGACTTGAGGAAAATGCAAAGCCAAGGTCTTAAACAATGTGCGGGTCCTATAAATCTTTGTCCGATGAGCAGGATATGTCTGTTCAAAGTAGAAGTTTGAAACGGTGAAATGTTAGTTTGGTCAGAAACCCATGAAGAGCTGCGGGGAGTTGCCAAAAGAAGGAAGAAACTGGGAAAACGGTGATTCTATGAGGGGAAGAATGAGACCACTGACTCACAGGCCACCCACCCCAATTATACCCCCAATGCAAAAGAAAGAAGAACGAAGCATGCGTGCTGATTTACACACTAGGTGAAGAGATTTTGACCAGTCATTAATAGAATAACAATGCATATGTGTTAGGAAACGCAATATGTTAATGCTGTGTGTATAAATAGCCATTAATCTGAAAGCTAATCTGAGACCTAAGACTCATCCTCCATCTGTCAACATTTGTGGGTCCAAACCAAGACAGAAATGAAGTCAAAACCACTCTGTGTCACCTGCGCTCCATTAGGATGACATTTCCGTTTCAGTGAGACTGGCAGCAGACAAGGGCAAACAAGTGAAGATGGCAGGTACTGATCAACAATGAAATTACTTACTTCCTTTTAATTCATTGACCCATGATTGAAGTCACTGAAGATCACTCTCCTAGAAAATGGGATCAAAAAAAAAGCAGGTGAAGCTGTTTTTCAGCTCACTGGTTATTTAGGTGTGTGTCTTTGCAGCAACATTTGTATTTTTGGAAAGAAAGGACACTTGCTTTGATCTTAAAAAATTTATAGCAATATTTTTTTATAAGTTGAATCATATCTGAGTAGTGTATTTTCATGCTTAAACATACTGTGTAGAGATTTGCATCAAGAAAACCAACGAAAGGAATTGTAATAATTCTTGGTTCTTATTTCCAGTCCCTATGCAGAAAGTTTCCACAGTTCCTTCTATCCAGTTTCTGAATTGGTGTCAGTTTCAATTGTTATTATTAGTGACTATTTAAACAAGAAGACTCTTCATTAGTAGGCTTTGGGTGGATTTTTTTTTTTTCATGTTAGACATCAGAAGATGATGACCTGTTTGAAAAGATGTAAAAACATACCGTAAAATGATATTTTTAACATCGTTCAGAATCAAAGCTGTATTTACCTCTATAACTTTAGTGACAGTGTAGCTTTTGTAGTATTTACCACTGGGGTATTGGAGAGTTGACTAGGAGGCAGAATACTGCTTTCTTTTTTTATCTCCTTGAAAGTTTTTAGGGGATCTTTCAATGTGCTTTCATCAAAAAGTAGCATCTAATCACCACGCAAGGCAGTTTAGCTTCTAAGAATCAAATTAAAAATTGACACTAGCCATTAGCCCCTATATTAGACGCAGGAAAATCAAGAAGAATTTCCAATTCACAGGTTTTCCCCATGAGTTTTGTCACAGCTCAAAATTATTTTAAGATCTTTTAATTCCATTGTTTTAAATTGAAAATACAAATCCACATTTTAACATTTTTTTCTTTTTAGCTTGCAATGTTTTAGTCACCTAACAATCCATTGTTCACGATTTTCTGATATTAATAGCTCATTTTTTCCTTTCAAGGATCTGCTTTGAAAACTCACTGTCTGAGCCCTTGTGAAAGTCTGATTTGAGTTGAATTAATGATTTTATAATGAAAGACCTGTCAGATTTTCATTATGAAGTTTTATTTTCAATGATCCTTTTAGGATTTCCTATATTTGACAGGACTTTGCGAGGTTTCTGTCAGTTACTCAAGATATTTCACAGGGGCTTTCTTAGCCTCCTGGTGCAAGCTTACTGCATATAATTCATGAAACTGTAATTTAAGCACAGAAAATCAGTATGGGATGACATTTGACACAGTACTCAATAACAATTTTTTCAGTTCTGAACGGTATAGTATCTTTATTTGGGAGTTCTCTTACAAAAATGTGAATACTCTGTCCTGCAAATGTGCAGAGAATTTAGGACTGTGGAACAGTGGTTTGGAAACATGTCAAAACATAATCTATTTTAATTTATAATTTATTTATCTAAGCACTCAGTTTTTGCAAACTGAATTAACATCTCTGTTGCATTAGTGTCTTTGGTAAACATAAATAGTGAGGTTGTATATGGCCTTACGCTTTATTGAGAACAGTTTCTTCATCCTCCTATCCAAATGTAAAGGGTTTGACCTATTTCAGCTGCTAAGGGAGTGTCTTATGTCCTACGGAAGATCAGCTGAAGTCATCTGGAATATGATCACTAATGACTAAAATAAGTGAAAAACCATTACTTAGAAGAGTAAAAACACTATCTGTACAATTTGCATTTTTCCTTTGAACGTAAGAAAATGGATGAGCTTGGAAACAAATAAATATGCACTGAAGAAGGCTAAACAAATGAACGTCTGTGAAAGCAGCTAGGCTAAACAGAGTTGGCAAGACTTCTGTCCAAGTGAGCTGCTAATTAATATCTTTGTTAATCTCATGGGTCAAATAGGATAACTGACTTTATTAGATAGGGTTCTAGTAAAGAAGCTAGAGACAAAAGTTTAATTTCTCACTCTATGGTTGATTCCCTGTGTCACTCTGTTCAATGTTTAAGCAATGGCGTTTTCTTTCCATGAAGATGCCGACAATGCTCAGCTGTGGCCGTAATGAAGGCCTCAACAGTGTCTAAGAGCTGAAATAACACACAATGGAGAAAACAGATGCCACCAAGCAACCCTGAAATAATATTCTAACAGCCTTTCCCACTGCTGCTGTAGGAGAGAGAAAACCGGGCTAGAGGAACCCTTGGTCTCACCCACTGCGGCATTGCTGCTGTTTTCAACTGATGCATGCTTCCATTCCTGGTGTCACTTGCTACTGGACTTACCAGCCACAGAGCCCCAGGTGAAATCATATTAACTGACCGTCTAAGGGATGATCTGTGGGACACTGGGATCATCTCTTTGGCTTGGTATTGACTTTTAACTGAACAAAACTCCTGGAGCACTGAGATGGTCTATCTGATCTGTTTTCCACAAATAAAATAAAAAATAGTGAGGACAAGCTGGTCTTCATTAATATTGGCAGAACAATTTGTAGCACTGAAAAGAAGTGTAGAAGTAATTACTTCTGAAGAAGAGAGAAATTCTTGGCATACGAGGTAACACCAGTGGCAACATAGGTTTCTTTGAACTTTGACCGTACTTCAAAACTCTGAGCAGTCTGGAGCATTTAAAGTATTATTCCTTGAAGACATTTAATAGCAAGGAATAGTGTTCTGAGGGCTACCTAAATAAATATTTCAAATGAGGAAACAAAGAGGAATTTTTTTTTTTTTTTACTTTTTATAGCATCTCACTTGCAATGGCCATAATTTTGGTTGAGAAGGAACTTCTGTCATGACATTTAGAGGTTTCAGAGCATGATTGGTTATGCTAATACTGTCCATCTTTGTTCACTACCCAAGTATGAATTATTATGAAAGTGTGGTAAAAATCCAGTCTGGCTAGTTCTGAGTTATGGAATATGAGCAAACACACTTCTGCAAAATGTGAAAAATGTTTAGGTTGCCCTTTTACACTCCAATTCATGCAACTTTTAGCTTGACATATACCTGCCTTTGGCATGTTTGAAGAAATCTGTTTTTGAAATAATTAAGTTATGCATCTCCAACCTGCCTACCTCAATCCAAACTGGGCCACATCGCATATTTATTAAAGGCCACACTTTCCCTCGAGAGAAATACATGCATATGTGCATGACTCTCAATGAAGTCAAGCACATATCTGTGCGTACAAGGTGGCGATAAAGCATAAATAAAATAGTAGAGTTGAAGAAGGAAGGAAAATTATAAAAGCAATTGGAAAATAACTCCCCTCCAAATGCAAAGTGCACGGGAATACAAGAGGATTATCTCCGTAAATACATTTCTTGGTCCAATTTCACTTTAGGATCCACAGATCAGCGCAGAGCAAAAATTCTGATCAAACTTCAGTTTAACTTTCTTCTAGACCTTAAGGAAATTGTATATATAGCACATATATCAAGTACCATATGTACTCCACAGAACTTAGATTTCTTTATTCTCAGATATGAATTATCCAAGTAACTTACATAAGAATTTAACTCTGCTGACTTGCTGCTTTTTCTTTCATTTTTCTTCAAATCCTTGAGACCTCAAGTTATACAACCAATGACGTTTACAGTAAAGAGCAACAAAATGTTGCAGCTGAAATGAAAAACTGTGCATTGAATTCACATATCGTAACTGAAAAAAAAATCAAATAGTGAATTATTTCAACAAAAGTCTAGAATTTAGTTAGAGCTAAACTAAATACAATTTACTTAGACCTGAATTCAGACCTACACAGTCGTTTTCATGGATTTAAATGAAGTGTCCTCCCCTCTGACAGGGGTTTTAGTGATGTCATGACCACTTGATCTAGTTCCAAAATCAAACATATCATAATCATTTGTTCCTCCTAATCATTTGTTTCCTTAATAATTACTTGAGAAACACAATTGGCAATCTTGGGTTTGTTTTTTGGTTTGGTTTTTGGTTTGTTTTGGTTTTTTTTTTTATATTTTCTTCTGATGTTTTTACCTCATTCAGCAGAAACGTGATTAAATAGAGCATACACTTTTTAGCAGATGGGTGACTGCCTCTTAAATCCTCCTATGGAATGGATATTTGTGGAGGCTTACGGGACGTGCAATTTTCTTCCCTTAAAATATGCATAGCCCAGCCTTTGTGGTTCTAATCCACTGACTGAGGCCCATGTGTGGACCTTCAGATTTCTGGACAGCTGCATCAGGACATAACTTGTACAGTTTTTATTTGAATTCAAAATTGCATCACTTGAGTCATCCCATGCAAGTTTTAAATGGCATCTTCATTTGTACCTAATGATGCTCACATTCATATATCACCACTGTTTTATTTCAACCACGGGAACCATGGCAATGTGACCTTCTCATGCTGTAAGCAGATGTTCTTCTTCTCTGCAGCAACAGCTCAGCTGCAGGAAGAAAGGATTTATGTCAGGTCTGCTGCCCTTCCCTGATGGGCTCCAGGAGCCCCAGGAAGCATAGGATAAGAGTTTCAAAGCAGATACAGTATTGATTGCAGCTCCCTTGATCTGTTAAAATCATCTTCAACCCTTCAGCTGTAAAGCTCAGTAGCCACTGAACTAGGACGTGTGATGGGATTTTTCTGAGGAAAGGAAAATGGCATGTGGAGGGGACAAAGTGTTTAAAGTGGGGAAGCTAGTTGCTATAGTGGAAACATATTAGTCAGATAACAAAAACTACTTTCTGTGCCTCTTTACCACAACCATTTCTATCTATCTATGTTTATGTATCTCTCTATACCTATCTATCTGTCCATCTGTCTAAATGTGTATATATATATTTATGCATGTATACCTCTATATATAACCAATTCTATTTATATTATGTATTGTATTAGAAATCAGTTTTACTAGTCTAAAACTTTTTTCCGAGGACTGTTTCTTCTTTCTCCTTTCCATATTTGCTAGGCACAAGGAATTCTGGGCTCCAAGAATCTACATTTTTCATAATTTAATATGAAGCCCACATTTCACACGAGGAAAAAATAATGAATTAATGGTTGAAGCTTGTTAAACTCAGTGGGACACATTTACAATTACAGCGAACTGACAAAAGACCTTTGAAGTGAATGAAATGGTGATAATTGATATAGCTGGGTAGATGGCCCTCCGTCTCCTCACCTACAAGAGCAGTACTGTACAGTCTTTTTGAGGGGAGAAGTTACTCTAATTTTGAAGACAAAACCAGACCGCTTAGTCTATCAGAATACACCTGGTAATCCCTAGTTATGTGCATGCCTCTGTGTGCAAGCGGGTGTGTGTAAACAATGTAAGCTTCCACCAAATTACAAAAATGTCCCCATTGTCATTTGTGGACCAAAGGAGGAAGAGTCCTTTGGTGCCTGGTCAATCAGTGTGGATTTCCTAAGGTGGCTTCCTTGTGCTTGACACCAGCCCTGTGGCGCGGCCAGACTGACACTGCGCAGTGCATGACCTGGATCTCCTCTAGGGCTTACGAAGTGTGCCACAATACAGCACAGATATGCCGCTAGGTCCAGAAAGCAACTTCCATGTTGCTACACAGTGCAAAGACTGTGTATAATTTTTAGTAGGAGACTTTTCAGCACAACTACCGAGGATCTTGATACAATTCATGGGAAGAATGAGACTGCCAAAGGCAGGTACCAAGCAAGGAGCTTCTTGAGGGAGTCAAAATTCTTACCTGTGTGTAAGACCGTCAGGGTGTATGCAGTTTCCTCCAGTGTGGATCAGAGCATGTATGTCCACATACAGGTCACAGCCTCCAAAACCTCTCCTGATTTTAGGTCTGGAATAGTAAATTTTTTACAAAAAAAACAGATAGTACCTACAAAATATGGGTAGTAGCTACTTTAATCAGTTTCTACCCAACAACTCAGTGGCCAGAGGGCTCAGCTGCCATGTGGCACAGACAGATTCCACTCATCTCTGAGCTAGTGTTCAAGCCCACCCCTCTCACCTTGCAACCCTGTTCACTGGATTCAGTTGGTCAGGGAGAAGGCAGGGGCAGAGCTCTCTGCTTTGCGTTTGGTTTGGTTTGGTTTGAACGCACTTCTGGAGGTTGTCTAGTCAGTCCTATGTCCCACTTCAAGTAGGACTATCACCAAGACCAAGATTGTTATTACAGCTTTTCCATCAAAGGAATGAATCCTTGGCCTAGACAGCATAATATATGGAATCATATATGACCTCTCACATTCTGGAAGCAGGGCAAGTTCCAGTTCTTGCTGCAGAAAAAATGCACATTGCCGGGAGCGGGGATCAAAACCGGAGCTCTCATCTTCCTGCCAGGTAATTGCTCTTTCACCATGTTAAATCTTCATGTAGCCTAAAGAGTATTCAATTCTTCTGTCCAAACCAGAGCATTTTTAGCAAAAGGAATTCAGACAAACCTCTTCCAGAAGAACGCTGTGATTGCTGGGTGCAATACTCCTGTGGGAAACAAGGTGCAAATTCCCCCCAGACAAAAAAGAATTTACTCTGTATCCTTCAAGAGCTGAACATTATGCTACTGGTTAGACAGGTGAGGTGGTAGGAGCACTAGCACAACCACTGTGTCTTAAGCGGGCTAGCATCTGGCGTATTTGTGTGTGAAGTATGATTTGAGTATGTTCCAAGAGCTGAAATTAATTTCATCAAAACTTATGCCAGACCCATTCCAGTCAATCGAAAAAATGGATATTGTAACCCATGATTCAGCTGACACCCAATGTTTGCACAGAGGAATGCCAATCAAAATGTTAAATCAGAATAATGTGGACCTTTTAATGCACTCAACTTTCTATAAGATGAGGCAGTTAAGGAGGAGTGCTCAGACTCTGATTCTAGCCCTGTGTGTAGAAGGGTAATCTGAATTGTGTGTATCCTAGGATAGCTACTTTAGAGCAATCACCTCTTCGGGTTTTTTTTTCTAAACTTCATAAAGATAACCTTGTGGAATTACAATTAAAAGTACTAAATTAAATGAAAACTCTTTTTATATGTCCTTACTTTTATTTTTCTATTCTTCCCAGATGTCTGTTGTCCTATACAGGGAAAAAAAGCTCTCATGTTTTGTTAGTCTTAGATCAATGATGAAATGCAAATGCAGAAAATTGTCTGCTACATTGTCACATTCATTTCTAAATATCTCTGCACCAAAGTATGACCATCATTCTGATTACTTGCTAACATGCTTTTACTCTTTTTCTTACCTGTGGTGTGGGAAACCTTTAGTACTGATTTCCAGATGGTGAAATTCTTTGAGGGAAAGGTTTTCTCTTTCTTTAGTATATACTGTTGTGATTATCTTGCGTGTACATCTAATTTTACAGTGTTATATAAGCAATAGCATTTAAATAAAGCACTGTAAAGTATCAGTTCATAACAGAGCATACTGCCATAACTGATGGTATGTTGCCTCTTAATGGTATCAAATTTTGTTTGTTTCCCTGTTCTCCTCATATTGTGCCTAACTTTCTACAGTGCTTTTGTAGAATGAGGTTTTCATTGCATCAGATGCTCAAGTGTTATCTTTTTTTTCCTGATGGTAATGCTTTATTTCTGAACAGTAAGAAAGAAGTCATTGCATAACTCCCTGAACATCCTAAATCAGATGATTTGTTTAGAATTGCAGATTACGATCAAAGGGACCACTTGAACCGTATTTCTGTCACCAGAATTACACACAAAATAGAGCCATCAGAAACACATTATAACCTATTGTGAAAAGAGCATGATGCTGAGTAATGAAGAACCATGATGCCAACATTTTTATTGTAATTAAATGCGGCACTGTAACACAGAAGAATGAAAGCTCAAATGAGAAGACACAGACATTCCAAAAAAATTTTCACTCACTTTTCTCAAGACCATATACCTTTTGCTCCATCAGCTAAACAAAATTGCAAGCTACAAGAGTTGAGACAGCATATTTCATACATGTTTTCAGATGCTTCCAACTCTCAGGGAAGTTGAGATGCATTAAAATATAAAGATGTCTGATGAATTCTGACAGATTGTAGTTGTCCAAACCAAAAGTTCCTTTCATGTTTGCTCAAATTGTTGTTGGTACTGTAGGCATCCAGGAAGAGCAGGGCCTGCATGCTCAACAGTAATGTAATCCATCTACTTCTAACAATTGATGGAAGCCTGTGTTTTTGGAGTTATGTTCTGAGTTGACCACTGAGTTGTCTGTAACTATTCAGCATGGGGATTGGTTAAATACTGAGAATTCCTGACCTCTAATGTGATTAAACACCTGCACTGCTTTCATGTTTAATTATTAATAAAAGCAGCTAATTATTTTTTATTACCTTTTGCCATGAATACATCCTTTGACTGTTCTTGAGATCAAAAGGCATATTCAGAAACAGAGATCAAAAGAATTTATCTGCAACTAGTAGAATCAGCTTCCTTCATGATCTACAAACTGCTTATTTCAAAACAAAGCTTGATTTTACTCTTGGTTCACTGGAGATTATATATAGTGCTAATCATCCCACATTTGGATATCAAAATGGGGGATTGTATTTTCTTTATTATTTATTGGCTATAACATTAATTTGCACGTGCATGAATGCATGTGCATGCACACACATTGTTCACTTATGAAAAAGTAATATTAGATTATGTAATTACTGGGAATATTCAGTGCATAAAGTTAATACAAATTCCATACATTATTTTTGAAAAGTCTTCTTCAATAGAACAGGACCACACATATCAGTGAATCTGTGGTTGATTGTGCCCAGATTCTGCTGCTTTCGGATGAATAAAAAAGTTCTTAGATATGCTCAGTTAATGAGGGGAGGAATCAGCTTTTTTCCACCTTGAAAATATTGGGATGCTTCGATTTATTTTAAAGGCAAACATAAAAACTGTAAAAAGGTGTACCTTGGTTGGTATTCTGAAAGTTGCATACAATAAGTTAATAAGTTTATGTTGTGGTTTAACCCCAGCCAGCAATAAGCACCACACAGCCACTTGCTCACTCCCCGCAGTGGGATGGGGGAGAGAATCAGAAGAGTAAAAAAGAGAAAACTTGTGGCTTGAGATCAGTTTAATAGGTAAAGCAAAAGCCGTCCACGCAAAACAAAACAAGGAATTCATTCACCACTACCTGTTGGCAGGCAGGTGTTCAGCCATCTCCAGGACAGCAGGGCTCCATCACACAGAAGAGTGACTTGGGAAGACAAAACACCATCACTCCAAATGTCCCCCCCTTCCTTCTTCTTCCCCAGCTTTATATGCTGAGCATGACATCATAGGGTATGGGACGTCCCTTTGGTCAGCTGGGGTCGGCTGTCCCGGCTGTGTCCCCTCCCAGCTTCTCGTGCACCCCCTCCTCCTCGCTGGTGGGGTGGAGTGAGATGCAGAAAAGTCCTTGGCTTAATATGAGCACTGCTTGGCAACAACTCCAACATCAGTGAAGAGCCAAGAGGTCCAAGGCCTTAACACAGCCTTTTCAGCACAGTTTGTGTAAGGAACGCAATTTTACATCCAAAATTAACCCCTTAAATTAACAGGTGAGCTTTCAGCACAGTGTTTCAGCTGAATGGCAGCTTCTACTTCCAATCTGTTGTTACTGTTTTGAAGTTTTACCATCTAATTTGCGCTTATCTGAACATAAGCAACGTACAAGGAGACCAAAATTAGTCAACAAAATAACTCAAGAGGCCTTCATGCAATTTATAGCAGTAAAAATGTGGCAGACTTGAGACCATCCACCGATCAGTGTAAAGGCGTGGGGGTCCCTTCAGGTGCCTGAGGTGAGGGCAAGCCTCCTGAGCCTGAGCGTGAGGAGCCAGCATGTGGCCGGCTGCCCAGGGCCTGTGCCCACATCCCCAGCGTGGGCCCACAGCTGCACTCCCCTCCCTTTTTGCTAGTTCAGACACCTCCTGCGGGCTCCCCCGCGTCCCCCTTCCCTCCTCCCGCCTCGGGCGGCCTCTGCCTTTGCAGCAGGGCGGCCTTTCTCCTTCCCTCTTGGCCTGCGACCCGCCCTGGCCCCGTGAGTGGGAGGAAAGGCTCATGGCGTGACCCAGTGGGCTCTCGCAACACCCGTAGGAGACACCCGTGTTTGGCCGAGATCAACACGAGCGGGACGAGGCTGTCCCACCAAATCCCCCCGGGGCTGGGGCAGGGCCCAC
>NW_010115372.1:0-1175 GCF_000699245.1 Pterocles gutturalis
ATTTTATATAGACTTAATTTGTTTTATTCATCAGAAATTCTTATGGTATAAAACCAAGGATCTCATAGATACATGAAGAGTGACAGGGTATTGACCATGTGGCTCTGCCTACAGATTTGCAGAAACTGACAATTACACAAGGAAGTGATGTGACACTGTCATTTATACCTAAACTGCTCCTCACTCTTGCTGAGTGAGCTTCTCCATGACTGTATGTCAACCTCGTCTCCAGGAATGGAACCAAACAAGCAGCCAGGTAGCTGGTGTGAGGCTTTCCTGGTATTTATTTAGCTGTTTAATGCATTTGTTTATTAGAAATGGCAGTGTTATCCCTTAAATCAAGCAGTCTTTTTGACAAATGCGACAAATGCATCATCTCTATGTCTCTGTGTTATGGATTTTGTCTGGCAGAAAGGGAGGGGTTAAAGATGGTGGCTCCTTTTCTTTAAATGACTCTTAACGAGTCACCCCCATCCCCCCCCCCAAGCATTTGGTAAAAGGCGGGGTGAAGTGGGGAAGGGACACCACCATCACCTTGGTAAGAAACTTGAAGTGTCCATCTTCAGACTGGATACACCCCAGACCAGAGCTGAGCCAATCGGCGCCTCTGCGAATAACATATTTAAGGGGGGGCACAGAACAATGGGTGGGTGCGGCACAGCTCCGAGCAGGGAATGGCTCAGGCGGGCGTTCCAGCTGTCCAGCCGCCTGCTCGGCTTCTGCGGACCGACCTGCGAACCGTAGCCCAAGCCTCCGCCATGGCTCGCCCAGGAGTCTGTTTTCTTGGGGGCCAATGAAGACCTGCGGAGAGGAGAAGAGGGATGCTGGAAGAGACGGCCACGCAGGTACTGAGTAGGACCATGGAAGAGAACGCTCTCAGCATTTCCCCTGCCACGTGGTGAAGAAAACAAGCAGCCGCGGAGGACCCCACGCTGGAACTAGAAGCCCCATGCCGGAGTCGGGGGAGTCACCGGTGGACTGAAGCCCCGTTGGAAAATTCACGTGGCAACCAGGAGAGACTGTGAGGAGAAAGGAGAGTGGACTGACTGCACCCCGCCCCTCCCCCCCGTGTGCCGCCGGGGGTTTGGGGGAGAAGGGACAGAACAAAGCCTTTGGGCTTTGGTAAGAAGGGAGGGGTGGGGGAGAAGTGCCTTTTTGTAAGATGTGGTTTGTCT
>NW_010115373.1:0-22118 GCF_000699245.1 Pterocles gutturalis
GCTCTGCTGCTCGGCACCGGCCTCGCCGAGCCTGCTCGCCGCTCCTGTTCGCTTGTTTGCTGGTTTGGTTTTTTTTTTCTTATGGGGGTTGGGGAGGTGGGAAGGAAGCGGTGGGTGTCTTGTCGGCTTTCCGTAGTCATCTTTCCTGGAGAGTTTGAGGGTTTGTCGTTTTCTAGGCTCTGTCAGGCGTGTCGTGGTGACCGTGTTCCTGAAGGCTTCGTAGAAAGAGTGGGATGGCTGGGGGAAGGAGGGATGTAGTGCGGGTCTGATGACCGCGGCGTTTGAGCAGAAGCCTCTGCTAATGGGCCCGAAGGATGGGGGATCTGTCGCTCTGCATTATTTGGAAATGCATCTCTCCTCCGTCTTCCTTTGCCCCTGAAAAAGGCTGTAGACGTTTGTGGTGGTTTCGCTGCAGTGTGTTGCCAAGTTGCCGATTCTGCTATTGCAAGTGTTCTCCAGAGGCGTGAAAGGTTCCTGGTTTTTGATTTGCTTGTGCATGATACAATAACTGCAGTTTGTGTCTGCACACTTTGGAAAATGATGCAGCGAATTAATTCACCAGCTGTACCAAGAGGAATAAAAACTGATTTGAATAACAATATCCGTTTTTATCTTTACAGTGCACCCATGGCCTAGGCTGATTTGGATGAGCTTGTCTGTGGATTCTCCTCCTTGTTTTATCTAGTACTGCAGGCATTTCTGCTGCTTTTGCAAGTTGTTCATGAAGGACATGGAGAAGAGCAGAGCTGTTGCCAGTTAGATTTTATTTGCTGTGAAATACTGAGAGTTGCGGGGTATGCCTGCAACTTTAGTGAAGTGCAAGGAGTATATCAGAAGTTTGCTATGTATTTATGAGGTCATAGTATAACTCTGCTTCAAAGGTTTTGAAATGGAAAAGCTAGCATTTGTGTGGCTTTACGTTGTGTACGTTTGTAACAACAAGAAGAGTAGGTGACACTTCTATGATGTTCTTGGTTCTGATCAGCTGCAGCCTGAGAAGTGTAATGGAGTTATTGCTAGGTCAATTACCAAATTAGTCTTGGCTAACCAAAAAGCTAAATGTGCCAATAGCTTCGTGTTAAGAATCCTGTGGTTGAGGTGGCTTTTTGCTTTGTTTGGTAGGGTGGTTTTTGTTTTTGTCTATTTTGGGCGCTGTTTTTTTTCTCTTTGGTGGAAGCAGAGGGTGAGAATGGTTCTGTGGAGCTTGGGTTGTTTTGTGTTTTTTTTTTTCTTAGTATGCCGAGAGAGATTGAACTGTCATGTGGGGCCTATTGGATTGAAATTGAAGTGATTACTAGAAAAGCAGGTCCAGTAATTTGTAATGGTTTTAATGACAAGTCTGGCTTTGTTGCCAAACTTTCTAGGAACATCTCAGAGTTTAATAGCTTAGTGCCTTTGTTAGAGCTGAAAATAAGATTGCTCAGAGAATGAGGTAGAGATGAAAAAATAAAATGCTGAGTTGATAGAGTCTTTGTACAGAAGAAATTTAAGATTCAAGTTAAGTTTCAGTAAGTATGACTGTCACTTGATGATCAAGGATGAATGAGTAATTATGACTGAAAAATCTTTTGTAATTGGCTCATGTAAGACAGCTGATTTTCTCAATCTGTTGTTAAAATGCTTTGTAGTTCCTTTCTTAGTTGTGATTAACACTGAATCCTGTTCCCTAACATACGATATTGATTCTGTTTATTTTTGGTCTGCTGCTTGATCCCTCATTACTGTGATGCTCTGACTTGTTAGACTGTACGCCATGGTTTCCCCTATCAACCTTCAGCCTTGGCATTTGATCCTGTTCAGAAAATACTGGCCATCGGGACTCAGACTGGAGCACTAAGGCTGTATCCTTCTATATTCTGAAGTGGAATCATGCAAGTGATGTTTTGATTCAGCTGCTGGAACCATTCAGAAGTCTGGTGGGAACCAGGTATGCAGGAGGGGAGCAAAAAAGCTCTGTTTTCTGGTGGTGGGTGGCCTTGCTGTTCTGGTTGTTCTTTGTGTCAGTTCAAGTTGTATTAATGATGTGAGGTATGGCGGCTCAGTCCCTGTTATCTCAAGTTAGTATATATACCTTTTAAAGGGTTACTAGTGTGCTGACAGTTTACAGCAACTGACTGCAAATCTGGAGAGAGACCTGGGCTGAGCTCTGTTTTGTTCTTCTGCTGTATCCTCTGGGATTGAAAAATTCCGTGCTGTTTGGTGGAGTGTTTTTTTTTTTTGGTTGGTGGTTTTTTCTTTGATCTTGTTCTTGAGATAAGTTCTGCAACACTGTAGTTACCTGCTCCTGCTTCTGTGTTGCCAAAAGATCAAGTGGGGGCACTAAAGGGTACAGGAGTTGTATCTCACTAGTAGTTTCCACGTGACTGAGGTGAGCAGAATGAATTTGTGGAACAAAGCACCAGTAACCGTGCTTTGTTTTTGTTCACTAAAAAATGAACTACCTATATATTAATATGGTAGCATAGCCATATGGTACTATTCAAGCTATGTAATAACATATATGTTTAAACTTTTATTTTTAAAAGAAGATGCCCTGTGGATTCTTTAGTCCACGCTGCTATTGCCC
The DNA here is from genome assembly GCF_000699245.1 of Pterocles gutturalis. Lineage (NCBI taxonomy): Eukaryota > Metazoa > Chordata > Aves > Pterocliformes > Pteroclidae > Pterocles > Pterocles gutturalis. The sequence continues at coordinate 2,567 of NW_010115373.1, forward strand.
AAACCTTACTTTTCAGCAGAAGAGAATGAATTGAATTCTCTGTGTTGAAATTGACTGGACTCTGACCTTTTTGGGGAGGGCTTATACCATCTTGCTAGAAAAATTGAGTTAATCCTCTTTAAACTGTAGGTAAATCTAATCTTTTCCTTTTGCTGCTTAGTAGTCTGCAAGTAGACCTCTTTTTATTTCCTTCTGTAACATCACTACTCTGTCTGTAAGGTTAATTGCCTTAAGAGGGTTGTCTTTTACAAGTTGAAAAATTAGAACTTCAGTATCAAATCTGAGGCTTAAAGAAGAGGCTGAAGTGAAGTAGCCTGTGTGGTGTCTCTAATGATGTCTGTTACGAACTCCCAAGATCTCTAATTCAAGTTATGAGTAACAGTAATGACCATGCAGTGCTTTTAATGCTATATTTGAAACTACCCTTAACTCCATGAATTTTGGTTTTAAAAAGGTGATAAAGCTGATTTAAATGGAAAATGAAGGGTGGGTGGTGCTGTTAAATATTTTCATATTGGTAGAATAGATGAGAACACAAACGGAGGCCTAAAAGTAAGCATTGAGGTTGGAGGGAAAGGAGAGATCAAAACGCACCTGTTTAGAGCTTACTTGCCTGTAATTTTGGGCAACATGATGTTGCAGTTTCGATAATGATGACTTGATAAAAACCTGTTTACTGGCACTAATCCATGACTACACCTGTGAATTCTCAGAGTGCAAATTGCTTTCTAAATAATCGAGAGAAGTATTGCAAGCTTGTGAGGGAAGAAACAGTTACTGTGGGAGGAAGCAGTAACGTTGTCGGCAAATGCGTTTCCTAAGGGAAGGGAAGAAGTTTCATGCAGAGGCTGAAATGCTTGTGCTCCCCCAACTTGATGAAGATGAATATTCTTCTCAGCACCTTGATGCAGGTCTCGATTCTTGGAAGAACCTGTTAAAAGCCCTCAGCTGATAGGTTAGCCCTGTAACCCCCCAACGCTGCAGAAGTTACATCTCCTTCAAATAGCACTTGCTATTTGGGATGGAGGAGCACAGGCGGAAGGAGTGGACTCAGACACTTTCCCAATGTAAAACCAGCTTCTCTTTCTGCCTAGTGAAACTGTTTGGAAGGAGTGAAATTTGCAAGAGTTGCTTATTTCATTCTATTGCTTAAAGATAAAAACACAACCATAAAGTACTTGTTGACTTATAGGATGGTTTACCTGCTAAGGTTTTTATCAACAATAGGTGATGTGCAAGTATTCATTAAAGTGGGAGTCACTCTTTAAAGTTGCAAAAGTGGTTTTAATTGAAATGAGGTGTGGACTAGAAAGAAAGAGAGTCAGTAAAGAGGTATTAATGGATAAGTAAATCCTAAAAGTGGAGAAAAGTCAATCCTCATTTTCTTCTGCGTTGGTGTTGTGAGAGTATAAAAGTAAGGGAATAATAGTGCTGCTTTCATTGCTTGCCAGCAGATGAGAGCTGGGTATTAGTGTTTTCCTTGCGTCTTTAAGCATTGGTGCATCTTGTCAAGCTTGCACTTTCTTCTTGTTGCAAGTAAGTGATCTGTGGAATTGTGAAGTGAGTTTTTTTTTAGAAAGGGTATTAAAGATGAAATATTCTTAAATCAAGGAATGAGCTAACCTGTTTTAGATTTCATTAATGTGTGAAGAAATTAATGTTACAGTCCTGATTGGTTTTGGGCTGTTTGTCAGCTAAACCCCTTCACAGAACATGTTCTCTGTATTTGAGCAGTCTGCAATTCAGGTATTTTAACTTCAAAACCAGTGTTGATTAGAACAGATTAATGTGAACAGGAATTTTCTTAACCGCACTCCCATCTCCTTCTTTACGAGGACTCTGTAACCACTAGTGGAGGAACAGAGAATTTTAATACACAAATACCAAATGTTGTGTCTAGTATTGATACAGTGAAATGTAAAAATAGAACTAAAGCTTTTTCTGAAGAAACAAAACCTGTGGATACATATATACCAAGTCAGTGAACTCCCAGTATATTTATCGGAGATAAAGACAGAATAACATCAACACTATTGAATTATCTGAATCCACAAAGTAACTGTGAAAATGGAAATACCTAAACTCCAGGTGGCACATTTCACTAATTGGATTAGAATTAGAATTTCTACTCTGTTAACATTCTTTGTTCCCAATCCTAGGCTTGATGGGTTAAAATTAGAGGAGAGTGTTGTGGATGTGGTGATTTAGTGTGCCAGAGGCAGGACTTTGCCTTTCTGCACCCATAAGCAGCAGCTGGTTCTAGAGGGAAAGGAGTGCATAAAATATTAGGAGGAGGAGACAGCTTTTACTGTAAAACTTAAACCTTATGAGTCACCAAAGTTACTGTTTGGGATTGTTCACTAGCTTAATTTGAGTGGTGTATTCCTTTAAAAAACAAATAAAAAACCCAAACAAACAAAAACCAACCAACCAAACAACAACAACAAAAAAAAAAAACCCAAAACCCAACAAAAGCAAACAAACAAAACTTGATTATATTTCTGGAGTTACTTAGAAATGTTTCTAACTCTGATTTAGCTAGCAGACTTAAAAGCAAGTGTTTCTGAAGCAGACTGATATTGCACAGATATTGTCCTTAATTAGTGAAGTATTTGATGCCCTTTGTAGAAAGGAACATTTTGAGCAATTCATAACAAAGGCTCTGTTCTTCTGTTTTCAGCTATGGACAGAAACTTGGTTCCTTTACTGTGTATGAGGGAAAGTTACAAAGTGTGTAGCTTAGTAGAATAGTAACTTTGGGGAGAGGTCAGATGCTGGACCTGCTACTCGACTATAGAACAGCCAGCTGACGTGACCCTCGCCGTGCCATTAGGATCTGTTGAAAATAGTGAAGCTGTTTGAGTCTGTCTGCTGTATTGCAGGGGAAATGCAGTGGTGAGGTAGGCACAAGAGTGGAAGCACAGCACTGACATAAAATCTTCAATTTATATATCTCGCATAAAACCACGCTCATCAGCTCATGCTGATGCAGTTGTTCCCTTGAGTTCGCGGTGCTGCTCAGAGGACACTTGTTCAGGCTGTTTGAGGTGGTTGAGTCTTGGCTGGTGGTCTGGCTCTTATGTGCAGCAACTCTGCTTCAGGTTCATCCTTCTGCGCGGTGCTGGGTGTTTGTGGATGTGTTTCCCACCAGGAGCAATTGTGCTCGTTATTGATTTCAGACGGCGGTGGTCAGTGTAAGCTGCTGGGGGCCTTATTTGTCGCTGCAGGCCAACCCCTTTGACTTTCTCCATGCCTAAAAGGATTTAGCTATTGTTACTAGGGTGTCCTTCACCTTTTGATCTCCTGCCCCAAATGTGTTAGAGATCAAGCAGTTAAAAGCACATCTGTGCTTTGCTTCTTTCCTGTGCGTACCCAAACCATTACAGGAGGGTGCATAGTCCATAGTTTTTAGGAAGTTTTGTGTATGATTATCTGTGCTTTGTTTTACCAGCAGATATAAAAACCCTCTAACGAGCTACAGTTGAGTATACGTACTCAAGGTTTAACTTGCCTGAATGGTGTAATTGGGTAGACTTCACCCTGTGACATCTTGGCATTGTTCAGTATCATAAGTAATAGCCCGGCTTCCATGCTGTCCGTTGTTTTCACTCTTCTGTCTAAAAGCCCCTCTGGAAGTCAGATGTGATCGGAACAGGGCAGCGTTTAAATTGTGAAGAGGTTTGAGAAAGGTGAAGTGGACTTTTTCAGGATTTGTCTGTCTTTAGGATGATGTTTCCTCAGAACATTTAAATTACTAATTGTACAGGGCTGTGGATTTAATAGTCAGCTGAGCTTTTTTGTTTGCTTTTATAGGAGGGAGAATAAGCTTTGACGCTAAAGCAGAGAATTTGAAGGAAATCTCCTCTTCCCTGCTGTTTAACTGCTCCATCTTAAACAAGTTTCTTCTGTGCTTTAATTTCTCAATAGCAAAACTAGGACAGTATATCAAATTAGATATTTTGATTGTCTGCCAACATGAATGCAATATCTTTATTGGTGCTTCATGCCTTTAAAAATACTCATTTGCAGCTTGGAGCTCAGTTTCTCTTGATAGAGAGAATTCTGAAAAGGAAGACCACTTCCACTAGAAATTCTTGAGAATAAAGGGGATACTTGTAGAATAAGTGGTGTGCCTTCCACACAGACCAAATTATGCCTACGACTCCTTATTCCCAAGCAGAATAGGTTCTTTAATTAAAGTTGAGGGGTTTTTTCTGTTACAAACCCAGTTCCCAAGAAGGGGAAAAGTTAGGTTGTTTGTCATTCTGTCATTAAATATCTGAAGATCCCCATCATTCTGAGCATCAGCGTGTGTTCATTTCCCCCATTCTCTTCAGCAGTAAAAGATGACTTTTATGGAAGCAAATGGCTGAAATTTTTATGTATTTGAGGCACATAAAACTTGCTTTCTGTGACTTCCATTCTCTTGCCTTTGTGAGAAAGTCACAACTGTTTTTCTTTCATCAAAATAGCTGAAAGCCTGCATGCATGGTTCCATGTAATCAGTTTCTGATAAAATGTTACTGCATCTGGGTAGTTTTGCTGTAGATGTATACCAAAAGGTTCAAGCAATGCAGTGAATTTTCTGGAGCTCTAACAAAATTCTACTTCAAACTTGTGATGTTGTTATATCCATTAAAAATACTTTTCCTTTGGGTCATTCAGACTGTGCCAAACAGTCTGTCTGGGTTTCTTTTTCCTATCACTGAAACATCATCCTGAGGTGGTGTTTTGTTTTGTTTTTTTAAGTAGCTCTACACCTGCCCTTTCTCCTTTCTGGAGGAGGGGCAGTAGGGCAATGGCTGGAGGTGCATTTACAGTATGCAGAACAAAGATTGCAGTTTTTCAAACCAAGCATCTAACTGTCAAGTTGGAACGGCTTCAGGCAGGAGGCTGGACCAGATGAACTTGGGAGGTCCTTTCCAATCTAAATTATTCTGTGATTCTATCTATTCTGTGAATATATCAAAGTCAAACTAAACTACAGTTTTGTGGATTGTTGGGGTTTTTTGGCATTTGTAAATTGAAGGGAATAGGCTCAACCTTTGCCAACGTTCTTCTGGACTTCAATCAAATCTTTTTTTTTGAGTACATTGGTAAAGCTACTAAAGTATTGCAGTAGTGTCATGCCAGAGAGAATGCGTGATTATCTGTTAATAAGAAAATATTTATTGGCTATCTTGCCACCCAATTCACAGAATAGTTTAAGCAAAAAAACTACTTTGCTTAAAATACACATTAATATTATCACATTTCCTTTTCCTTTAACACTACCACATTTCTTATCATCCAGCACTTGGTTTGTGTGTGTATCATTAGTTCTCTGATGTCTTTCTTTCAGTGAAAAAATCCCCTTCCAATAAATGAAGAAAATCAACTACCTTTGATTATTCTGAAATTAAGTAAGTCCAAAATGCCATGATGAGACATGTAACTCTTAAAAATGTATGGAATTACAGCAAGTTAGTCCTACACAGAGAAAGCTGTGACTGAATTCTTTGTAGTACATAGGATGATGTATTTGAATCTATGGTTACACTTGTTGGAAGACTTGGTGGTACTTCCATTAAAGCAAGAAAACGGAATAGGTCCTTGATTTGATGTATTATCATGTATACTGTAGTTTTACTAAACAGCTTTTAGTAGTAATTGCTTTTGTTCAGAAATACCTGAAGTAGAACAGTATTAAATCTCATAATGTGATTTACAAAAATGAACCTTAGAGTTAAAACTTTTCTTCCCTGTAGCTATTTTACTGACAAAAATAAAGCTGAATGTGTATAGCCTTGCAGCTTCAGGCTTGCTGGGTCATAGCGAGCTTGGGAAGGAAATGTCTTCAGAAAGCACGCAGTTGGGAAGGCTGCGGCTGTTACTGTGGTACTAGCACAGCCTGTGTCCTTGTACCTCTGAGCTGTTGGTGAGGCACTGAGGTGGTGTGGATTGTATGATCTGATGATGTTGGGGTAAAATCTAACAGGCAATTGGACAGTTGAGACCCGGTTTATGCTTTCAGACTTCTGGTGCAGTGCTCAATTCACTAGGCTCTTAATTTGACGTTTTGCTGGATTTGTCCTTTCTCACTGTGGAAGGGCTTTCAGAACTGAAGTGGTGTTATTGCTCATTTCTTCTCCTGCAGCAGTTTCAGTAAAGTCATGTCTGGAAGAGTAGAAGCAGCTCACGATTTGAAATGTGATAAAGAAAGCTTGAGAGCACAAATCAAGATTGCAAACCCTTCCTAACAAAACTTCCTGTCTGGCAAATTTTGTAACTGCATTAGACTTCTAAGTGTCCAGGTCTCTTATTTTTACAGAAGTTTCACAAGACAAAGATAGGCATTCTTAGACATTACCTTTGAAGTGACTACAAGTGCCCTCAGTTATTATTTTTATTTCCTATTGTTCTTATAGAACTGTTTGTTGCTTTTTTTGTTTTTTTGTTTTTTCTCAGTTTAATGGAACAGTAAAAACCCACGTTATTTATCAGGGTTCCCATAGCCCATCTGTTTTTGTAGGGTTATATGTGTAGAAGCTCAGTGAAAAACAGAATAAAACTTGTGAATTATTACATTTTATATGAAGTTAAACAAAACTATAAGACACAGATTTTTGGGAACAGTTCACTTTGTCTTTAGTCTTAGCCAGCTGGTAATGGTTTCACATTTTGAAAAAAATGGAGTCCTTAGCAGTTTTGAGCGAGTTAATTCTGTGGTAGTCTTTATCTTTAATCTTGAGTCATCTTTTTTTCCTCTTGCTACTCTTGATGTGGTCGATCCTGGAGTGTATCATCAAACTGATCATTATAATTTTTTTAAAAATGCAAATTCTTAATCCTGCAAAGTACATATGGATAAGTAGACAAACCTGTACTTCTCCAGGGGTGTAATTCTTTGACATGAAGTTTATTTGTTTGCCGGCCTGAGGAAGAAGTTTGTGGTACTTTGTGAACCAAGATCACATATGAGAGCGCATTGCTTACCCGCTGCCCGTATGCTGTCTTTCAGCTGAATTTATCTTGTTTTCACAAAATCACACAGAGTTTTGATGAACCGTGAGATTAAATTGTGGTGTTGTAATTGGTACTTGAATGCTAATCAAGCATAGCCTCTTAGTATTCAAGGGGTGATAACTTAGGTGACCTCTTTCATGTCAATGCGTCTGTCATAGGCGCTTGATGATGATACAGTTTACATGTTTATTGAAGGGAACACTAAGTTACTGCTTCTGTTGACTTCAGTGCAAATACAGGTGAGGGTCTAATGACAATTTAGAGCTCTGGTAGTGATATTTGTATCACTGAATTTAGGCACAGTTTAAAATAAGGTCTTGAAAATAGTTAAAACTGAAATATTTCACTAGTGAGGACTGTGGTAGAGTGGGATAATTCCTTATTTAGTAGATTTCTAAAATATGCATCAATTCTGTCAGCCTCTGGAGACCCATACTGAACCCTGATTCATCTTGATTTTTACAATGCTTTAACAAAAATACTTTTTCTATGGCTATCATTTAGCCTGTTCTGACATGTTGATGTTCAGTTTAAGACTCTCTGCCACAAATGAGAACCATTTTGTCTTACAGTTAAAATCTCTCTTTAGTAAGAGATTCCAAAACTGCTTTTATGTCTGAGATACGTACAACTTGATGACAGCCTTGGTTTGCATACTAGTTGATCTAGCTTAATCACCTCCTGCAAAGACTTGTAGTCTACTTTGAATCTCTAAAAAAAAAAAAAAATCCAGTTATTGATAGTGCTTTTATTGAGGCAGCTGTATCAATTGCTGAATTAGGAATTATTCTAATATTTAGTAAAAAATTTTCGCGGAAGTTCAAGAATAGATCTTGCCTAGTTATTTGTCCACAGTAGTTCTACTCTTTATCAGTGGTTCTGTACTTAGGGATTTTTAAATTTACTTTGAATTTTATCTTAAGTGTCACTAATAGTGAAAGTCGGTGAAACTTGAAGTGTGTGTCTGCTAGTATAGAAAAGAAAGTGGAAGATCAAATGCTTTGAGGAATGCTAGGTTATGCTGATTGAGTTAACTAAAACATATGAAACATTTTTTGTAGTAACAATGATGTTGATCTTGTGATAACTGAAAAAGTGCAGTCTGAAGTGTTGTAGTTTGCGTGATCAACTACTTGATTGATCACTGTTCTACAGAGAAGTTGATAGAAGTAACTAAAGGCTATTTTTTATTAATTTTACTGAATGTCATGGGATTTTGTTTCATAAGTGCCTTAAAGGTAGTGACAAAACTTGGTTTTTGTTTGGGCAACCTGAAGCTTAATTTCCTTCTAAAATTGAGATAATTGCAGAGACCACTACTGCCTGTCCCTTGTTCATAAGAGCAATGCTGGTGGAGAGAGGAGGTTGGGTTCGCCCCCACAAAGGCTGTAGACCAAGCTCACCCTTTTGTAAGGTATCTCCCATGGATTCTCCAAGAGCTGATTGTGGTCTCCTGCTCCTATATTGGTGTGAAAAGTCTTCACAAGAGCTGTTTTAACCAGGGAACTAAAAAAAGGATGCAGATCCAAAGGAAGCAAGGCCTTTGTACTTCTGCTTAGCGAGCTACTATCTTATGTGGTGTGACTTGTGCCGTTTCAAGCAGGGATTGCATTGCTTCTTGACGCTGCTGCCAGGCTTGTACTCTATATGCATTTGATTAACATTGTTTCATCTTTGGTTTATGTTAAGATGATATATTTAACACTTCAAGGGTAGCCAACTGAAGAGGTAATGCAGCTGGTATCCAATGTTTCCGAAAACCTTTTCTACTGAAGGTCCTGCCTGTTTTCCACCTAGTAACAACCTCTCGTAGTCAGCAGCAGCAGATGGACAAAAGTGATTTGCGTTTTTCTACTTGCTTATTAGAGAAAAATAATAGAATGCTAATTTTTGTGATCACTTAATGTCAAATTGATAGGATTAGCATGCCTGTGATTTTTTTTTTTTAGCATATGCTCTATCCAGTCTTACTACCTTGTTAAACAGAGCAGATGTTCATCTTCACAGTTGAAAAACATTCTTGACTGAACTTTGTAGTGTTGATATTAGAAGTACAGTCACTAAGCTTTAGTGATGCTTATTAATATGCAGGATGGGCTGCATAGCAATAACTTGTGAGATTAGCTTCACAGCTGCCCTTAAATGTCAGATGCAAAGGAAAGCCACCAAAAAAAGCCCCCAATAAACTTCCTTTGGAGTGACTAAATATAATGAGATATTTTTGCTGTCATGGTGAATATGCACTCATTCTTTAAAATAATTAGGTGGGAAACATAACACTTAGAAAATAAATCCTGGTGAGTTACTAACCTGGAAAAAGAGACATCGGGTAGCGTACCTCTTTAGGGACATTACTAATAAGACTGTGTGCTCTGTTTTCATAAGGACTGCTGGCCAAAGGAAATAGTGTTCAAACAGCAGCTATTCACAAAGAATACTAGCATTTTCTTAAACTTGTTTTGTACTTAGTTCTCTATCTTTCAGTTTAAAATAAACAAACATAGATTGGAAAACTTTTTTCACTTGCCCACAGTGTATGTGGCTGCCTGGGATTTAACTGTTATACTTATTTTCTTTCAGGAGTTGCCCATAGAAGTATTGTGAATATAGTCCCAATTATGTTAATAGTCCAAGTGACAGTAAAACAAAAAAGTAAAACAGAATGAGATTTATACGGGCTTTAGAGGATGCTGTGAGGAAGAGGCAGAGGTTGACTTTTACAACATTGTTTCTTTTCTTGCTTGAGTAGCAAGGGGCAAAAACTACTTAACTTTTGAACTGTGGCAGTTTAAAAGAACTGTGGTAAAATAAAGGTTTTTTGTTGATTTTTTTTTTTTTTATAAAAACACTCTGCCAATAACTTCCAATTTTAATACTGTTCTGGGTAAAAAGGAAAAAATAAATGTGGGGAGAAGGTGGCATTTCCTGATCAGACTTTACTGCCTTTCAATGATCTGTTCTTTCTGCTGACATTTCCTAGCGGGAGCAGCCTGTCAGAAGGTGCTAACAGTGAAGCTTGGTTGCAAAATATTTAGGAGCTGCAGTTTTGCACTTTAGCATATCATAACCAGAAGCAGTTCCAGTACTTTGTGACAGTCTTGTTGTGCATAACTAACAGTGCACTCTGTCACTCCAAGACTGGGTTTTTGATGACATTTATGCAGCCTCTGTAGTTTTCTGTAGAGAAACTGACGGAAACTTAGTGAACACATCTCTTTCAATGCATGTCTTCTTTAATGCAGGAGAGTTACCTGTAACGCATCCAGTGTAGTATTCATGCTAGCAGCCGTAAAAGCCCCTCTTACAGCAGTTTGCAAATACAGCTCTGCAAAAATAAAAACTGAACTTGTACAGATCTGCAAGTACATCGCAGCTGGCGCATAGCTATAGTTGGACAGCCAAGTGATCAATGTTTGTATGTATCAGTATCTGTTTGGTCCCCTGCTTTGGAGCAGAACTGGCTTGTATTTGCAGCAGACTTTATTTAAAGCTAGCTCTATTTTAGTACCAGAGATTACAATTCCAAAGGGGCCAGAAATGTGATGGTGTGTGATTTAAATGTGAATATATGGTAGTCACTGAAAAAATTGTTTTGATGGAATTTTCTCCATTACAAAATAGGTAAAAATGAGGCTGTTATTACTCCTGCACCTGAGGGTAAAGGCATCTGCCTTGGCATAATAAGCACTAGAGGTGATCACTGTCACTAGTTCTCTGGCAAATAGGAGCTCCCTGCATTTCATTTCAGTAGACCGAAGTTGTAGAAATCCTTACTATTTTCTTAAGGCAATGGACAGGCTCTTCTCCTGTAAATGCTCAAAAGTGACCTTAACTTATCAGTGTCTAGTGCACCATGGCGTGGGCAGAATACTTACAGACTTGAGCTGTGACCTTGGTGAAATGTTTTTAAAGAAGGCTGTTTCTAAAACAAGGAGGAGGGAGGTATTTTGTTCTTGCCTACCTACAGGCTTTCATAACGCAGTTAAAGTTGGGTTGTCCTTTGCAGATGCAGTCTTCCCCTATTTTCAAGATTGACCAGGGGGCGGGGGGTGTGGGAAATCAATTCCTAGCTGGACTGCAGAAACTTGGGAGACACTCCTTCAGTTCCAAGAAAAAGTTTTATGTATAATTTCATAGTAATTCACCTGTCTGAATTCAAGCTGATATTTACTTGAGGTATATATAATACCTAGTGTATTATATATGTAGAAACATATTTAATGTGCTATATTATATGCAATATATACAATATATTAAAGAAAAATAGGATTGGCTTCAAATATATCTTTACTGAGACATAAAGACCACAGCAGTCGACGTACAAAGCTTCAGACCAGTGGATAAGTGGATATGTATTTTCTCTGAACCAACTACTGAAACTTGGCTTTTTGATGTGTTTTTACAAACCTGCCTAACAAACTCAGAAGAGCATGGTGAACAAAAGAGCATCATTTTGCTGTAATATAGGTCCATGGTGTGTCCACATCTTGAATCTATTGTTTTCCTGATTTCTGCGTATTAAGTGACACAGATTAAAAGAAGAGAAACTAGTATTGTTGAGAATGGAGTGGCTGCCTTACAAGAGGGCTAACAATGCCTGGTCTCCTCAGCTTAGAGAGGAGGAGAAGGGGTAAATATGATCAAGGGTTGTAAAATCAAGAGGACACTAGTTAAAATGTATGCTCAGCTGTCATTTAGCAAATTTGCAGTGCAAAAGCTAGGGGACATTCACTAATTCAAAAGACATACAAAGCAACTTTAATTTGAATATAGTGAGTAGTGAAATTCTAGAGTTTGTGGGTGTGGGAGATGGCGTTGGCAGGCTGTACTGGTGCCTTTGGGAGGGGAATGGACAAACGTGCAGACAATGGCTCTATAAGCAAATGCTAAAGGGACTAGGTGGTGATTTGCCCTCTAACATACCTAATCCACCAGGGGTGTTTGGTTTGGGAGTGGAAGGGGAAGAGGCTGCAAAAGTGACCAGGCTTGTGTGCTCTCCTTAAATAACATCTGTTGCTGCAGGAGGCATTGCTAGGGTACATGGACCTCTGGATGGAGTCAGCAGGGTGGCTCCTGGGCTCTTAGTCTGGCTGACTCCTGTCAGAGCAAAGAATGCCTTAACTATGAAGTCGTTCAACAGTATGGTTGCACAAACTTGTTCGTTTCAACTCAGTACTTCGCACTGTAATCACTTTTATAAATGCAGCTTAAAATTTTGTCAACTTCTTTGGTTTGTTAGCAAGGAAATGATCTTTGCTGCTTAAGCAAAATTTATCAGATGCTTGAATAGCTGATGAAACAGTTTCTGTGATATGGTAAAACATGAAATGCCAAGAGTGTTGGTGTGGTGTAGTGGTGAGTTTTAATGTCAAGGAAGTTGATGTGAAAAGCTGAGTGGGGTGATCACACTGTGATCTGATAATGTTCTCTGTTTTCACTTTTTTTTGTCTGCAGTGGAGCTTACTGTTGCAATTAGAAGGGAGTCCTGGGCAAGGTCAGAAAACAATGGCCTTGAATAAGTTTTAAAGGGGAAAAACTTTTTGTGCTATTCTTCAAGTGTCATAGTGTGCTGTTACAGAAGTTGTATCCAATTTGACAAAGAGGATGGTACTAACGCTGTTCTATCTACAGAGTAATGGGTTGGCATTTTTGGGAACATACTCTCACCTACTGTAGGAAATCTCATTCAAAGAGACTTCTTGCAAAATATTCTTGAAATTATATTTAGTGTCAAATTTAAGTTTAGCAGATTTCAGTTACAAATTGGGTAAAATACTTAAAAGCACAGTGTGAAAACCACATCCACGTAGTTTGTTCTACAACCCCCGCTCCTCCCAAGTAGGGAATCCTCTGTATTCTGAAGCTTCTCATTGTCTGTTATAGTACATGAAAAGCATATAATTCACTTCTGATTAAATTAAACTCAGTTGGGATTACTTGTTGTTAGTGTTGTTTTAGTGTATTAATGGTGAATCTTTAGAGATGATCAGTTTTAAGTGCATTCTGAATGATACTGAATCATTACAAATATATTATTTTCCGTTCCTAATACATTTTAAAAAATATTTAGTAATCTACACTTCCAGACTTATAATGCTTCAAAGAATTAAAGTGAATCTGCATGCAATTGGCCAGTAAAGATTAGCTTTTTTTGGGAAGGGAAGAGACACTTAGCTTTTTCTCTTAATACATATGTGACTTGAATTTATCTCTGGTGGAATTCTTTACCAGCAGGAAGTCTAATGCTTTTCTTGAAATTTTTTTTCAGTTCACACAGAGCTATTGTCCACTGTAAATATAGAACAGGATTACTTGTTCCTGTTTAATATTGCCATTCTGCTATGCTAACATTTGAAAAACAAAAACCAAAAACTTTGCATGGTACCTTGTAGAGATGGTGTTTATTCTCCTCAAACTTTCCTAGCCAAATCTTGGAAACAATAGTTTCCCCCTGTGTTTTTGTTACTTTTTTTTTCTAGAAGATGTTTAAGGAGAAACATCACAGCTGATTTAGTCTGACAGATATCCATTTAAATGTTTACTACTCCACCTTTTATTGAAACTCCTGTGTTTTTACTCCTCAGAGCACGTGTAAACCTCCTGTTGCAGTAGCTGTCTGGGAATTACATTGGGGGTTTCCTCTTGTATTTTTTGATGGAAGGTGTTACAGAAGTGAACTTGCAAAATGAGTTAATTTCATTTTCTCTATTGCTGTGCAGAAAAGGCTGTCTGACACTCAAAACATGGAAACATTTGTTCTAATGAGAATATCTTAAGCAATGAATTACTCTGTGTCAGTGCAGGTTCTCCTGACTCAGAGCAGGTCTGGACTGACGAGGCTGCAATGACCTGGATTTGCTGCTCAGAAACCATCTGGAGGTGGGATGAAGAGTCCTGTTCCAGACAATACTTGTCTTTTGTCCGAGCCCCTGGATATTTTCATGTTATAGCATTTCTGACACGCTGTCTTCCACAGCTGGAAATTTCCCTAGAGAAGGTGGGAAACCCTGTCCATTTGACATCTGTAACTTCAGGCTTTGACATTAAAACCTCTGTAAAGCTCTGGGCTGTGGTGATAGTCTACCTCAAACAGTGTTTGATTTTTTTTTTTAATGTCTTTTTAAAATGTTGTTTGTGGAGCTATTACTGTGACTAGTGATGATGGTAGAGGTTACTTTTTTTGGAAGATGTATGATTGCTAAGTTTTTAGTTTTAACTAAGCAGCAGCCACTTCACTCTATTGGACTGGTTCTCTCGTGCAAGTAAGTTGCTGAGGATTCCAGTGGGAACCAAATTGCTTAAAAAAAAGTTTAAACTTCCTTAGTTTTGTACTTAACAACTGTCATTTCAAAGGTAATAATTTTCTGAGAAATCTGGCTGTATTTCTCTTCAAGCACATCTTTGTCCAGACTTGCTCTTTACCATGCCCTCTTTTTACCATTTGAAAAAAGGGGGAGGAACAGTGGAAATGTCAATGCCTTCTCTTGGCATTTGGGGAGTGGGGTGGTAATGGAGACAGCAGCACTGCGTGGAAAGGAAAACCTCTACTCTGTTTCTGCAGCCTTTCCTTGACTATGCAGCAAATGTAGACAGATACTCAGCTTTCTTTACCCTTTCCTTGCCCCTAATAAATAAGAGATCAATCTATTAAATTGCATGTATGTTTTTTTTAAGGCAAAAATCTCATTCTTGCAGAATTACTGCAAGATATTTCAGTTAAGCTACAGGATTTTGGAGGAACATTGGAAGTGCTGAGCAGCATATACAGGTATAGCTCTGCATCTTTGAAGGACTTGAAACTGCCATTTCCCATATATAACACTTCCTTCAAACCATCATATGAAGAGAATGGGGTTTCCCCTTTCTTTCAAACTAGAACAGTTTCAGTTATAGGAAGGGAGCTGTAATTTAGGGATACTCATTATTTTGGATACTTTCATGTAGAGGAAAGAAACAGACATTTTATCTGTGGAACCTGGCTCTATCTTGTAGTATAATTTTAAAAGTTACAACACGCAGGTAACGTTTCCTGTGATTTCAGGATTTTATACAGACTTCATTTTAGGATGTTGAGGTAATGCTGCCAACTTTCTTTTGATGGGATATGGGCCTAATCTGGGTTTCTCCCCTCCTTTCAGCTTCCTGTTTTCATAAAACCTACAGCCAAGTATTATCTGCAAGACAGTAACTTCTTCCTTTCTGTCAAGGTTGATCAAAATAGCTCTTCAGCCTCAGAAATTCCTAGCAAATGACAAGTAAATCGAACAGTCTTGTAATAGTAGGGTAGATGAGCACTGCCTGAAATATCAGACATTAATTGGAATCCGAGGGGAACTGGAAGTATGCAAGGCTAAAAGATGAGATTCTCTAAAGTATCAAAAAAAATTATAAAACCACCCCTCACTGAAGCTAGATTTGCAAAGTAATAGCTTCCCTTCGTCTAGTAGTTAAAGTGTCTACTAGAAAAACTGCAGGAAAGATGCATAGGAGAACAACCTTGGACTGTGATTTTTCTGTTGAATTGTTTTATATGCTTGTACAGTCTTAAACTAGGCTGTGGGTACTTGAAGAGTCTCATAACAGGCTCTGAATTATCCCATTCCCAGTGTTAATAAAAGCCATTCTGTTTCTGACATCCACAGCCTGTACAAACCAGTAGCTCTGTGCGTATGCTTTCTTGGGAACTCGTTAGCACTGTTGAGTGTTGCGTTTCTCGGGGCCAAAGAAAGGACCCATCTGAAATCCAAGTACATGGAGAAAGAGCAAACTACAGGATCTAAGGTGGCATCTGCAACAAGTTTAAAAAGAAGAGCTAAGATGGAATGAGTAGTGTTAATTTTAATGCTATGCTTCACATTTGGACAATGTCAACCTCTTGATAGTCCTTCTCAAGTTGGATTTCTGGTAAACACAAACCACAAAAATACCACTTCATGCAACACTGATATGCAGCTATTTTTGTGGTGTGAAATGAAGCTATGTGTAATAGCACAAATGTCTGGACAAAATAGCAAGGTAAAATTACAGGTGTTTCAACAAAAAAACATAGTGATCATTCTTAATATTTTTGTCATGTAATAAACTATTTTTCTGCGTTCTGTGAAAAGCACAAAAAAATTAAGAAAAACACTGAGTAGGAAGTGGTTTTGCATGTTAAACATAAGAATTCCAGCTCCAAGGTACCCTTGTTTATGTGAGGACATAATTTCTTCTTTTGATGTTGGTGGAAGAGTGCCATCTACTGAATAGCTTGAATTGTACCTTAGTTTTTCATTTCTGGTGGTAATTTTGAGCAAACCTTCTATAAAATTGTCACTACTACTTTGGTGAAATAATGAGCTTCTCAGCTCCTTTGATTTGCAAAACTAAAAATTATGCTACAGTGGAACCTGAGGAGACTTAAAATAAAATTGAAAACACTGTTCTTAGAAAAACTATATTGCACAATACTTGTAGCAATGAGAGGATAGTCATTGGTGGCTCACATATGTTTGAGGCTAATCTTTAAAATCTTAAGTGTCATTTTGAATGGAGAAGGTTTAAGGTAGGCAAACTTCAGGGAAATTATCTCCTGAGACTCATTTATTGCATTGTGTTTGAATTGGGATTTAGACACTGCTAGCTGAAATATTTAAAAAGCAATAGCAGCAGTACTGCTTGTGAAATCACTTTGGGTATTTGGAAGATCTTCCAGCTTGTGGCCACGACCACTAAGACTCTGGAGGCAGATTGTCAAGTTGGTGTAGACAGAGAGGTAAACTTGTATCTACCACCTTGATTTGGGGTCAAAGTTTCTACTTCTTGTCTATACAATGGAATTGTTGGTATTTCTAATCTGTGAGCTTCTTAACACTTCACCAAGTGGCTTTGCTCATAAATATGTCAAAAAGCTGCATAAGCAAAAAACTTGCTATACCTGCCTCACTATATTAATAAAACTCCTAGTGATGAACTGAAACTTTCTCCAAAAGGTTGTTTGGAAGAGGGAGTTGTTTCTGGCATTGGTACAAGGCAAAATGGTGTGGGAAGCAGAAGGGTGGATTTAAGCCTCATCCAAAAGGTAGCTGTTGAAGGATTGTGTCCAAAGGGGAGGAACTAGTATCAGTACTGAGAGACAGACCACAGCAAAATCAGGGGGAGAAATTCATACATGTGACCAACTTAAAATTTAACTTAGGGTGGACTTTAAGACCTCTTCCTCATCCAGATTTACCAGCACTCTGATATATTTTTAGTTCTGTCTTTCTCAAAGCAAATGAGTAAATGTGGATATCTAAAGACTGATAAATTGAATAGCAAAAGTGAAGAATGGGGCAAAACGTGGTTTGGGATAAGAGAAAAGCTAAAAGGGATTAATAGTTACTTTGGGAAATAAGGCATTGGTGCTGAAGGGAAAGATGATGTGAGAATAACAGTTTCTGTAAAAGGAAAGAAGTATTAACTGAGTGATAGCAGAGGATCAGGGCGGGGGGCGGAGCTGGAAACAGTGTAGCTTATGTAAGTTTTAATAGTACCTGTGATCCTACTCTAACCGCAAAATGATACAAAAGGTTAATGAGATAAAAGTGAAACTAAAACTTGGCAGACTAGGCTAGCTACTGCTCACTTTGTAGGGAGGGGATTGAAGAATGGGCTTGCACTTGAACAAACCTGAGATGGAATGACTAGCGTTACAGTTAGTGTCTTCTGTCACCAGTATCCTGTAGTCAGTGACTTAAAAATAACTGAAGAGGGTTTGTTTGACAGGCAAGAGTTAAGGGAGGTATTTTAGATTGTGTTGTGTGAATCAAGAGACTTCTGGATCTAGCCAAGAATTGCTTTGCAGTCAGCAATTGGTGCTGACAGACAAAAATTGATTGTCAAGGATTGGCAATGTTCTTTGAAAATGTTGAATTGTCATTCTTATTAGATGATATCTATGGTTCTTTATGCTTTCATAAGTTAAGCTAAATAGGTATATAAATTCACTTAACATCTAGTTCAGAACATTACGTTTGTTAATGCTGCTGTTGGCAATGTCTATACAAAATATTTGGACACTGGGAAGAGACCTCATTCTTGCTCCAAGTATTCCTTAGTTCCAGGAGTGTAGAATGGCCCTGCCTTTAGTCTTGGCCA
This sequence comes from Pterocles gutturalis, assembly GCF_000699245.1. Taxonomy (NCBI): domain Eukaryota; kingdom Metazoa; phylum Chordata; class Aves; order Pterocliformes; family Pteroclidae; genus Pterocles; species Pterocles gutturalis. The sequence continues at coordinate 20,690 of NW_010115373.1, forward strand.
AGGAGCTATGGACATAAGAGGAAGAGCCTCGTTAATTATTAATACTGTGATATAGTGTGTGCTATTAAAGGATGGATGAGGTAGGATATTTGTAATCACTTGTTAAAATTTGACATGAAAATTAAGCTGGTTTAAATGGATGACAGATGAGGTCGACTTGGAAGCATGCAGCAGAATACAAAGATTTTGCCTCTGAATTTCGATCAAGATCTTCCAAAAGATATAATTCTTTCCTAGGTTTACTCTTCTGTATATAGTCTTTGGAAAAACTTAGAGTTAAGTTACCACCTATTTCACTGCATCTTGTGTAGTCAGAGTCGTCATTATGTGTATGTATTTGTAGCAATTTCCTTCTTTTTCCCCTTGTGTTGGACCATTCTCCTTTCCTTTGATCTGACCCAAAAAAGTACCAGATTAGTCACCTTTTTTGCATTGTTAGTGCTGAAATACAGCTTTTAGACTGAAGTAATAGAACCTCTTACTAGTAGAAGCTGCATCAGAAAACAAAGTGACTAAAATCAAGGAAAGCCTGTAGTCTTGTTAGCTTTTTGAAAGTCCTATGTTGTTTAGTCTAAATTGATATTTTTACGTCCTTATTTAACAGTATGCTTTGCTATCTGTGAATTATGCATATAGAAACTTTTCATTAAAACCAGTTCTGTTTCTTGTTTGATTTTAAATCACAGATTTTTAATCCTGTTTGCATTTGTACTACTTAATTACATCTTGTTCTAACGAATGAATGCCTCTCACTGGCAGCTATGAGAAAATTCTACCAAATGCAGCCTCTACAGAAAATTTGCTGGCACTTTTTATAGCTGTTTGGGAAATACTGTATTGATGCATGTTTCTGTAAGCAACTTTGAAGTTTAAGGTGTACTTTAACTCCTAGCTGTTATCATTGTTAAAAATGGATGTGATATGAACAACTGCTTACTATCCACTCCCTATCAGTTTCCGTGAAAGCTACTTCAATAATTGTTTAATTTTAAAATATATAACTCATACTAACTTAAGTAAAAAAAAAAAAAAGTTTTAAGCTTTAAAGTTGCTGGAAGTTCCTCGATAGAGAAACCAGTTAATTAATTTTAACTGAGATCTATGTACTTTTTCAAAACAGATCTCCCTTTTTACCCTATCAGTCAGATTTATACATATATTTTTTTTTTAAGTTAACATTGAATTGGTTGGCTTCTGCTGTTTAAAGGATATGGGCATTGTTTCATAAACGAAGCAAATACTTAGAGAAGTTCATCTGCATTTATGCAGGAACGGATGTTGTTGGTAGCTGGTTTGGAAGCTGAGAAATCCAACTTCCAGGCAGTTGTGTAGTCATGGCTTCACTGGAATTTCTAAAGCTGCTGTAGCAAACAATAGTAGTTGGGTGTAACCTGTTGAGGTGATACGGTATTTGTAATAACGTCTAACA
>NW_010115373.1:22133-30208 GCF_000699245.1 Pterocles gutturalis
AGGTGTAATCCTTTCTCTCCCCCCCCCCCCCCCCCCACAGAAGGACAAAGAATGTTTGTTTTGTTTTTCTTCTAGGAAAACATGATCTCTTAGGACTGTCAGGAGATGTAAAAACTGCTGAGTGCATGGTATCAAATAATTTCATGATGATGCATCTCAAATACTTTTATGAACAAACATAGACTACCTGAGTGTGGCTTTTCAGCCTTCATTGTAGTTTAAGAAAATAAAACACAGTCAATACAGTTGCTCTCTCAAAAATATTTAGGAACTTTGTGTAACGTTAAGATTCCAAGAAAATGAGAAAAATAATATATTTGCCAATATTTTGGTATGTAAATGATCTCTTCCAATTTATCGTCCCATTTTCACCTTCCATCTTCTCTGAGAGAAGGGAAGATGTTTGGAAAAAAACCTTTTGGTAACCTTCCAGAACTGGGATCTAAGTCTCTTCATCTCCGAGGGTGTCTTGCATTATTTTTATCCTTACAACTAACATAATGAAACTGAATGTAGATTGTTTAATTTTATTTTTCATTGCCTTGAAGTTATAGTTCTTTACTTCCTAGGGACACTTGATTTAGTTTCCAAGTATAATATGTAATGTTGACTTTTTTCTAAGTAACCAGGTCAAACTGTATCTAGATATCAGCTAATTCCAAGTGCTATATTTGATGCATGGAAGTTGCAGCTGGTGTCTTCTGACTGTCCGTACCCGATGTCTTCCTTTTCCTTATCCTGTTTCCTTCTGTCAGTTTTCTTGCCGTCTCACTCTCCTTAGCTGGCAGAAGGTAAATGCATCGCAACAGTCTGTCTGGAATTCCCATAGGAAATTGTTACCAGTAATTTGATAGTATTTCCACCTGACAATCTCAGTTTTAAAGCCCGTCTTTGTTTTTGCTTGATGCTGTTATTTACATTTAGGTAGGTGGATCTGAAATGTTAACAAATATTATTGTATATTTTGCAGATATAAATACTAAGACATGGGAAGAATAAAGACCTGCTTAACTGAGAGATATAAACACAGCAAAATGCTGTGCCAGCCTAAAGCGTTAGAAGGAGACTCTCTAATCCTAAAGTTGTTGAAAAATAGTGATATGATACCATATCAGGATTGGTATGAAGTCTAAAATTCTCCCAAAAGTATTTTATGGATTTCTTTTATCTTGTTTTCTAATACATGGGCATTACTGTGAGGGTGGTGAGACACTGGCCCAGGTTGCCCAGAGAAGCTGTGGATGTCCCATCCCTGGAGGGGTTCAAGGCCAGGCTGGATGAGGCTTTGAGCAACCTGGGCTAGTGGGAGGTGTCCCTGCCCATGGCAGGGGGTTGGAACTCGATGGTCTTTAAGGTCCCTTCCAACCCAAACCATTCTATAGTTCTTAGAAGGGTCAAAGTTAGTTTCGTAGGCAGTGTTGGCTGTAGTACTTTCCAACTTTTTGAATAATTCTCTCTTGATAAATAGCTGTGTGTCTTGACAGATTGCTCTTTATGAGATTGTTTCTGTGAGAGATCATGCTTTTTTATGTGTAATAGTACTGATTAGGTCTAGGTGCAGGTAAGGTTAACAAACAGTTAGGAAAGTTGTGTGAAGCTGCTCTTGTACTGCTTTAGTCCTGCCCAGATACATCATCAGGACTTTATGGTACTCTGTAACTTGATGTAAATTAAGCCTTTGGTTTTTATCTGTTGTTGGATTGTATCCAGACTTGGCAGTGGTGAGTGGTACCAGACAGAATTTTAGTCTTTATATATTGAAGTACAAGTTGGAAATCTCACCATCATTGTGTGGGTTTTTTATGTTACGATAACTCTTGGGGACCACAGTCAAAGTACATACAATAGTATGTGCAAAAGAAGTGGTGGCTTTGCCATGAGAAGTATTTCAGGGTCTGATTAAGTAAAGTGGAACACTGATGAGTAGCAATGGCTATAGTAAAGCATGCAGGTATAATATGCAGTCCTGGAGTGCTGGGTGCTACAGACTGGTATACATAAGAAAAATATTGTGAGTAATCTACTGCCCATACTGCTTTGTATGTAATTCAGATCAGTTGTATGTGTTTTCCTCTAGTTGGAAATCTATTTTTTGCGTCAAAATTGTCAAATGTTTAAATACGGTGAGGTGTTGCAGTTACAGTTTTGAGAAGTATCTAGGAATGAATTTTAAAAGTTGCTGCAGTTTCTGATTTGTCTTAAAAATCTGAAGCTCTTAGAACAGTGGCAAATCCGATACGGGAACATGGTCCGTGTCTTGTGCTGTACTGTAAAAACTCGGAGCGGTGTAATGACAGGAGGATGCAAACATCTGTGTGGTGATGGTTTGGAAGGTAATTTATATTATGTGTGTGTCTCTGTATACATAGCTGACTTATGCTAGGAACTGAATTGATAGCTACAGTTTTTGCAATTGTCTTCTGGATCAGATGGGTCAACCACAGGTGAAGAAGGTGATATTTCCTAGGTCTACTTGAGTAATTTAAAGAATTAAAAAAAAAGCTCCTTTTCTGAGGCTTTCATAAATGTTCTGGAATTTAGTTTTCTCTTTCAAATGTGACTTCTAAGGGCAGATGTGCAGAGTTGTTCCTATGTAGGTAAGCTATAGATAATTTTAGAATATTTTGCAGAGAGAACTTGCATATCACTAATTGAAATGCTTTAATTTTGTCTGGAAAAAAAAGTGTAAACTTAAGTCTGAAGCTTGTTTGGGGGGAGAAAAAGTCTTTTGGAACTGTTGCCTTTTCTCACAAATCAAAGTAAAATCGGTGTCATTATGCAATATTAAATTATTGTGATACTGTGCTTTTATGTATGACCTGCACTTCTAGCAGTTATGAAAATGAACACTGGTGGTAGGACATGAGGACATTGTCTCTTCCTCCTCTCAGACACAGCTTTTGTCTCTTGTTTTTTTCAAAAAACTTGCAGTTCAGTCAATGGAATACTAGTGTTTTCCAAGGTTTATTTACTGATGGCAATGGCAAACATGGAAGCAATATTTGATGGTACAGCTGGAGAAGCTATTAGTTTATTCTGTGTGTTCGTATGTGGAGTAAGGGATGAAGCAGGAACAGTGGAAAAACGCTTGGAAGTGAAGGAGGAAGGGTGGGTTTTTGATGAGAAAACTGCTCAGAGCAGCCTGTTTCCTCTGGAGCTACCCTAGGACTTCGGCAGAGAGTTTTTCCTGTCTACAAAATTAAAATGCTTTGCCCATCTTGTCATTGTTTGTTATAATTTTTGCCTGTCTTGGGGACTCCTGTGTGGTAGCTGATCGCTGCTTAGTGCAGTGAGCTCTTGCCTTAAGCGCACATAATGCAAGCGTAGAGGATTTGGACAAACTGTGTTCTCTGGGATGCTGCCTCTTCTGTGTGGTTGGGAAATGCTTAACGTGTACTGAAACGGGCACGTATTATTATCCTTCTGCAGTCAGTATTGAAGTGACGTGCTTTTTCAGCTCAGCATACCCCCTCTGCTCCAAACTGGGAGGCTTTGCATTGCTTTAGAAAAGAAGATTAATGCTGGTTAGGAGGCTGATATTAATTTGAGATGAGAAGAATAGTTTTAGCTAGTAGGTGAAAAAGTGAAGATGACATAATCCTTGGGTAAAGGAACTAAATGGGGACTAACTGCAAGGACTATTTTTATTTTTTTGGTAACTGTAAGCACTATAAAATAGGCCAAACTCTATTTTCAGAACTGCATATGAGGCATCCACTAACTTGTCAAAAGAAGAAACTTGCTCTGGGTGTTTAAAACTTGTGTAAGCTTACTCCCAGTGATGTGTATTTGCTGATTTCTGGAGAGAGAACTGGTTCAAGTGTCCTGGAAAATGCAAAGAAATTTTTTTGTTTAAAGAAATGTTCAAGTATTCTTAATATTGACATTTTTACTCTCTAGCCCTAACAGTGCATCCAGAAATATTTGCATCAGAAGTGCTTAAAGAGTTGGGGGATAGAATCTGAAGGTTGGAGTAACTTGAGGAATCTGTGGGCTTCTCTGTTTTTTCTGGGTCATCCTCTTGTTTTGAGGCGAGGTAGCTGTAAAACCTCGGTTCCACATAGGCTGTGGGTGGGTGAAGGAACCAGGGTTACATTTCGCTGTGTTGGAAGCTGATGTTCAGGGGAGGGGCTGGAGGAAATATTTTGTTAGAAAACTACCTGTGTCAGTACAGATAAATAACGCAGTTCCTGTAAACATCTGGATTTCACTTTGAGAAATTGCTTTTGGCTGTTTCTGTAGTTCATTCAAGTGAATGCAGAAGCATGAGCAAGGCTGAAGCAAATCTCCTCTGAAACTCATGGTGTTCCTTGTGGGGATCTTTTTTCCGATGTGGCAGTTTGTGAGTCAATCTATTTAATACAGAAGCAATGATTTTACTTTAAAAGTATTCCTTTGAAGGAAGTAGTGTAGGAAGGTACCATTTATGGGGACAGCCCTACCCCCTAAGTTTTAAGCTCTGTCTTTTTTTTAAGAACTGTAATCTGTCAGTGGAATACAGAAGACTTCTTTGTGCAGGGACCATATTGATAAGAATGTAAAATATAAGGGAAAAAAAAACAGGTGTTAAGCCCTTCTGTACCAGAACAAAATTAAATTACTAATTCTGTTGTGGAAGAAAGCTGGTATTAAATTTGCTGCATTATTCAACATCTGTTTAGTATATCTCTCATCACTTAGCTGGATGTTACGCAGATTCTTTAGTCTAGAAGAACTTGATTGAAGTTTAAAAGTTAAAATAGTGTGGTGTGTTGAAGCAGACTTGTTCCCATCGTGCTTCTATTTCCATTTTACCTCGCCAGTTGAGAAATTGAGCAGGAGATGTGTTTGAGTTTTGGTTTGCATGCAGCCTAGTAGTCTCGTCAGCCTTTCAGCTGTCTTCAGTGTGAGTACCTGTCTTTTTGTTAAGAGTATTTGTATCCACTGTTGTTTTGATCAACAGTTTCTCAGTAAATGGAAAACTTGCAGAACGAGTGAGAATTGCACTGTTTTATTAATTTCTAGTGTTTACAGACAGAACGTTATATTTCCTGGTTTGCACATGTCTCCAGAATGATTTCCTATCTGCAAAAAACTGAGGTGCCTGTTTAAAACAAGAGGTGTTCAGCTCTCTGACACACTGTATTCCGGAAACCCTGGGCATGCTGTAATGATGGAATACTGACTGCTTCGTGTAATTCATCTGGATTTGTGTTGTTTTTAGTCTATCTCCTAGAGGTTGGAGAATTTTTTTTTAATTTCATATCAGAAGAAAGGAGATAACCACATTTGAAGTACAGAGTCTTTGCAACTAATAAATGAATCAAGTATGAAGAATTGAAAGAATCTGGGTTGCTGCTTCCTCTATTTGATATTCATTATGGAAGTATTAGACTGATTTATGTGTGGGAGGGGAAAACGAGTAAGCTTTTGTTGTCGTAGAGTTGGTGTGAATCCAGGAAGTCTTGATACAGAGATCTTGGAAAATTACATTATATATAATTTCCCATTTACTCCTCCATATTTTGGCTACTGATCTTTTTATCTTTGTCACAGCTGATTTTTTTTTTTAGCATGCCTTGCATTATTCAGCTCTTCTTTCATCTGTAAATAGCATTTAAAAATTAGAGAAAGGTCCTTTAGCACTTGAAAAATGATAGTTTGATTATGCTGTTTATTTAGATTAACTTGCTTTTATACTAGCCCTGATATTTAACACTCCTAAAATAATGGCTTCCTCGTTCTCCATTATGTTCTCATTGATGAATAATCCTTTAACTGTAAGTTAAGCGGTTGTACATCATTTCTGTATTCTATGGGGATAAATAAGATGGGAATTTTAACTACTTTGTATTACTTTGTTTATAAATGATTTTTTTTTTGGTGGTCGCTCAGATCTACATGGTTAAATGTTGAGTGCACTAGCTAGAAGAACTGTGTTAACCTGTTTGAGTGTGGTGTTAGTGCTAGTGTTGGTTATGGTGTTTGGCTTTTTTCCATTATTACATACGGTTATTCCTTAACGGTACCAATTCCAGCTTTGGTCGGCCAGGAGTTGAATGCTACTGCCAGCATGACAGTGGAGCTGCAGTAATACAGCTTCAGTTCCTGATTAATGAGGTTAGTAAAATGATATATATATATATGCACTCCATAATTCAGAGAAGATAGAGTGTATCTTCTTTAGTTTCTCATTAAGCATCAAAATTGCTAACACAGTGACTCTTACATGAGTGGAAAACAGTAGTAACAATTATAAATAAATTAACTTTTTTAATCTTAGAAAATGGATGACTAACTGCAGAAAATAGCTGTGTCTCTGGAGTGCTCTTTTGCTATAAGCAAGAATGTTTTTCCTAGTAATATTTATTCATGTAATTGAACACTGCAAATTATCTCCTGAAGTATAAAGTGTATTTTCAGTAGTACAAACAGTTTCGGTAGGCAGTTAACTTCATGTTGACAGAGTTACTGGTTTATACACGAGCTGAGCAAAGATCCCTGATCAGATCCCTCAGTAGTTTCAGATATGTTTTTTTCTAGAGGTGTAACAGCAGTGCTGTTCTTCTTGAGCTCAATGGGGCCGGGTTTGTACAGGGACTTCCAGCTCAGACAAATAGTAAAGTCACACCTCACTAGCTTTGTCAGCACATAGATATTAGCAGCTGAGTTCATTGGTTAATTTCCATACAGAGGGGGGCATGAGGGAACTGATGTGCACGCACCAGAAAAAGCTTCTCCTTCCCCATCACCCCTCACTATAGCCCTGAACCAAATGTGAGTGAGCTGAACGACATGTGATCACGTCAGTTTTCTCATTACTACTACTTGGAACTTACCTGTGCTATGATGTTGGTGTGCACACTTATAAATATCTTTTTATCTGTATATTTCCACTATGATGATGATATCGTGTTACAAGGGTTCTGACTAAAACTTTTTCTTTCTCATAGGGAGCTCTTGTGAGTGCCTTGGCTGATGATACCTTGCACCTGTGGAACTTGCGTCAGAAGAGACCTGCTATACTTCATTCACTCAAATTTAACCGTGAACGGTAGGAATTGCTTTATTTATTGCTTTGCCCCTTACATGTCACACTACGTGCTATTGTAAGATAAGATTTATTAATGCAGTCCAGCTCAAATTTGTTAAATAATTGAAACTGGATTTACAGTTAGAGTTGCAGGCTGTAAGGACCCAAAGGACTTGTGAGTAGATGCTCTAGCGACCTAAACTGAGATGACTTTTCTGTCATTTAGCATGTTGCATTGCTGAACATGAGTTTTTTCCATCTTTAAAATGTGGAGGCATAGAAGACTTTCAACAATTGTTCCAAAATTCCTTTGGAGACATAAGGAAGTGTGTGTGTATATGTGTGTGCCAACAAGACAACAGGAAAACTAGTTAAATTTTTAAATGGGAAGTTTTTCTCCCCTTGATGACAAATCAGAATTCTGCACTGTTAGAGCTCCTGTGTATGTCAGAGAAGCTGAAAACAACATGCAATTTGACTAACAGTTTTGAGACTCAAGTAACAGTGCTGAAAGCAAGCTAGGGAGATACTTTAGATGAAATTTCTAAAAGTCAGTTGGTTAAATTTCTGCAAATGTGTGTCCTTGTTTTCTTTTCTATAATAACAAGTAGCCCTTCTCTGTTGGGAAGTAGCCCTTTTCCAGTATGGGTAAAGTCTGAACTGGAGTGCTGTGTCTACTTTTGAGCAGTGTGCTTAAGAGATGAAATGCTTGTGGAACTCACAGATTATTCTGCGTTCCAGCTAGTATCCTTTGTCTTGTAATTCTGTTGAACAGGGCAGGAAGTAATAAGCTTTAAGTAATGGGGAGCAATAGAAAGAGGCAAGTTAGAAGGTTTTACGTAAATGTTTAATTTAATGTCATGCAAAGTGCAAAACAGACTGTTGGGTGTGTTATGGAGTAACCCTGTGGTTTTAAATACCAGGTTATAAACAGATTTCTCAGGAATAACATAAATGCAGATCACTGGCTTTTTTGGCAGGTAGAGGACTAAGTGATTCTAAGTCCCTTTTGAGGTTGTTTCTGTGATTTCTGTGTATAAACTTTTTACCAGGACTTGTAGGG
>NW_010115373.1:30218-58038 GCF_000699245.1 Pterocles gutturalis
AATAATAGTTTTAACATGAAAGAGGGTTGGTGGCAGAAGTTGTGGGTGCCCCATCCCTGCAAATGTTCAAGGTCAGTTTTTGAGCAACCTGATGTAGTGAAAGATGTCCCTGACCATAGCAGGTGGGTCGGACTAGGTGGTCTTTAAAGGCTCCTTCAGGCTCAAACCATTCTGTGTTTCTAAACTGTTATGCACAAAAGAGAAAGCTCTGACAGAGCAAAATTCTCTGTCCCAAGGGAGTGACCATGTTCCTTTATGCAGCATAAGAGTCAAATGGAGAGAAATGAAATTCACAACTTCCTAGTTTAGTGAGGATTGTCCAACCATAGAAGATGCAATGGTATATCCAAACCAAATTTTCTCCTTCTGCCTTCCCCCTTTTTTCTTAAATGACTTTCCCTTACCTGTAGCACCTACTTAAGTGTCAATGTAAAATTGAGATTTGCAGCCTGAAACCACACTTGGACGTTGGCTTCTAACAAATGCTTTAAAATGGGTATCTGAGGTGGTGATTCTGATTGTGTGCAAATCTGCTGGAAGCTGCCTTAGAGTCTTAAATGTATGTATGTCTTTGGCTATACAGAGTGGAAGTTTTAAACCATGCTTTTCCTGTAAATGTAGTGTTCTTACTAGCGAAACCTGTCCCAGGGAGTTGAACTGTGTGCACTCTTATCAGAAGAGGGGTGGAGGTGGAAAGGAGTCTGGGTCACTCGTGTCACTTCAGTGGTTGTATTTGTTGTTAATTAGACAGGGCATTGATTTTTCCAGGAAAACCTGTGCCTTGCTAAAATAGGTAATGAGAGCACCATAGTTACAAGAGTGATAAAGGTATCGTTTGAGACAAGGGTTTAATTTTCTAGTAATTTTTATCTTAAAGTATCCATTATAGTATCATGTAGAAGTAGCCAGGACACTTAAGATCCCAGAAACGTACATTGTCATAGCCACTTATGAAGCCATGCTGGATGACTGTTAATTATTTTGAAATATTCTGTTTTCTTTTGACTCTTTTATAAAATAGAGTTTTATAAAATAAGTGTTATCTAATTCCTAGGGAATTCTTTTGATTTTGAGCTTTAGAGAATTTGATGTGTTCGTATGTGAATTTGAAGTAGATGGGCTTTGCTTAGGTCATTTATGATGTATATTAGCTACTAAGTTTACTGAGAAGAGCGTTCATGAACAAAACTGGGCCTTCTCAATTCAAAAGCGCCAACTTGTTAGATACCTAATTAATAAGATCTTTTAAATAATTTATCTTGTGGGATTAAGATTTGCTAATAAGGATAACCAACTTTTCAAAGAGGAATTATTTAAAATATTAAATATTACAACAGAGCCTTTTATCAATATCTTCTCTGATGATACTTTAATTTGCTAGCTTGTGTGGGGAATTTCAATATCTTGGAAATTAGTTTGGGTAAAAGACAAATAAGTTAACAAACTGGAAAAAATGTCCTTGGAGGGGAAAGAAAGCCAAATCTTACTGCATGACTGACAAGACTATTCTAGTTATATCAGTATTTGCTCTAGGACTCTGTAGATGTTAAGATTTAAAATTATATACCTGATTGAGGGTACCTGGAAGTGTGGTGGTGATGTGGAAAAGCACTCTTTGTGTCCTGTTTCATAGGAGCTGAGCTCAACATGTCACAGGACAATTTTTACTCAAATTTTGTTTCCAAATCAGGGTTTAATGTGTAAGGACTGTATGTGAACTAGAAGGTTGTTCGTAGCATGGAAACGTAACTGCAGCAGTTAGCTACCCAGATTAAAGGATATCCTTGTCTTGAAAGCTATTCTTGAACTATGTTTAAAGAAAAAAAAAACAAAAAGGTGAGACTAATACTTGTTAACGAATTCTGTATTCTCCTGGTATAGCCTTTTACCAGCTCTGGCTAAGTCTCTGCTTTTAGCCATAGGAAAGAATTATTGCCCAGTGTTTAACAATGCAATTTACAGATTTCATACTTGTTTCTTCTGTTGGTAATGTAGTTTGGCTAGCTTGCTTTCAGGCGGGTTTTAAGTGTCTTTCAAATAAGGAATAAAAATTAGACCTAGCTTGTTTATAAATGCTTGTGTCATGTGTTAAGTATTTTGTATACTTACCTGAAAATGGAATTACCTGTAAATTAATTCGTAATGCAGCCTCTAGTATAGGACTGGGAAGTGTTGTGAATTCTTGCTTTTCTATTCATGAATTTTAAGAACAGGGAGTGGTGAGATAGTTGTTTTTTCTGTTAAAATAATTCTGTGCCCGGGCTTTGCTCTGATCTGTGGAAGATATCTTCATTGAGTAACTTGCAGCTTTTTAGATTTGAGCAAAACATTTCTTTAAAAGTAGTGGCCAAGAGTCTTTAAAGATGCTGCTTTATCTTGAATCTTTACATGAGTTGAGTATCTGTAGATAAGAAACTGGCTATTTAACAGGTTCATAGCTCTTGACTGCCTTTTGTTCCAGTGCTGGTTAGTAATTTGAACCAAGTCTTCTGAACAGGTGATGGATGAAGTTTTTGATGGATAAAAAAAATCTGTTAGGTGAATTACTGGCAGATGTCAGAAGCACAGTGCAAAACAAAGTAGTTTTGCAAGCTTTCTAGCCTTATGTTCCTGTTGTGTAGGTTTTGCAGCTGCTTCGTGTTCTAGTTACCAAACAAAATTCAGAAGATGTTAAACCAACGTCATGATAAGCTTGGCCACTGTTCCTTGGCTGCGGGAAGCAGTGTGCAGGGCCCAGGCAAAAAGTGCATGATGGTGCTTATATGGGAGGAGTTGCTTGGATGACTTGTCATGCAAGTTAAAACTGTGTAAGTAGTACGTCTTTGCAGAACTCACAATTTGGTATGTGAACTTAGAGAAGTACAAAACCTAGGATACTAAGATTTCTTCAATGAATCAGTGTAGTTTCTTTGTCATCTGCATACCTGTTTAAATATCCTACACACAATAAAATTGTGTGTTCTCATGTAATGCAAGTGTTGTGTCAAATTTGTTTTGACTTAGTAGAAAATGTTAATGTTGGGCTAGATGAACTCTGAAATGAGCATAGTTAACACTTCTTATTGGACTAAATATTGAAAGCATGCTGTGAGACTGGTAGCTGATCTGGCTTTAGCTTTCTTGCCATGCAGGAACTATTAAACTTTGTGCTGATCTAAGGTGTGAGAGGTCAAACACACGTCACTAATGAGCCAGGGACATTCAGAGAACCAATTTAAGAGAGGGTGAAGTGACAGATTAACTTGATTAAAAAAAAAAAAGTGGTGTGGTATAACAAATTTGAGTCTCCTTTGCTGCAAACCAAACCCCAAACCAATCAGCTTTATGTACAAGTATGAAAAATGTTTAGTTATCTGAGACGTCCATCCTTCTTGAGCTGAGATTTTGTGTTCTAATGCCAAAATAGTTTGCTTGGTTTGTGACTTAGCATAAAGTCAAGAACCAGAATCATAGCGTAAAAAGAGAAGTGAGTGTTTAGTGTGTCAGTGCTTTGCATACTGATCACTGAATGCGTTGATAGCAGTTTAACTTTTAATATGTCAGCTTTTACACTGTGGGATGTAAGTAGTTTTCTTCAGCATGAAGCTGCACAATTCAGTGTTACAAAATTATGCTTTAAATATCACTGGGTTTGTATCCTACTGTAAGCAGTAACTTTTGCATTGTATTTAAAGCATAAACTCTGCCTACAGAGTGTGAGTGAAATATCCCACTTGTATTTACTGCTTATTAATAAACAAGGCTTCTGATTCTTATTATGATGCATACCTTACCTTGTTAGCTACCGTAACTTTGTACCCAGCCCACGCATTAGCAGGCATGGGTTGTGAGAGAATTTTTGCTTCCCCTTCACTGAATCTATAAACTGACCAATTCTGCCACTTTGTGGATAGCAGGAGGACATACAGGTTTTCTTGCCTGTGAGAGCAGGTGATACACATTGTTTGTGGGTTTTAGTTGCGTGGTTAGTTTTTTTTCTTCCCCTTTCTGTGGATCAATATCACTGTTTCACGGGCAACATTTGTTTGGGGGCGGTTTTTTCCCACTTTACCCTGTGTGTTTGGGGTAGGTTCATAGTATTAGCTAACAGAAGGGTTACAGATACATATCCAAACAATACTTCCGAGAAGTTAAAGATTCAGAATGTTTGCAGAGTCAGTGATATACCAAGTACAAGTTTAATACACAACACCACTAAGTTTTTCACGCATAACTAAGTTTTTTAGACTTCTTAAGCTGTCTTTCTTCCTGACAGTGAAAGGAAATGCTCCCTGGGCCTGCTTACCTTGGTGGTGTCATATAAAGCCTTCTTTTACCTGCTGGGCTTAATGCCACTCAATGGTGGTCCACTAGGTGATGTACTTAGAAGGAGTTTTGTCTTGTTTCACAAAGTTAACAGGAGAAAATGAGCTAATTGACTGTCTGGATTTGCTGCAGATGTGCATGTCTCTTTCATGCAAGATGAGATTTCTTTGAAAAATGTTTTCGTGAGGCCACGCGTGCCGGCAGAGTCCACGTGTCGGTGTGGTTGATGGAACTGCACTTGCATCAGTTGCCTTCTGCTGCCTTTGGCGGCACTGAGGCAGAACCAAAGTACTGAGTCTTATTGCTCTGAGATTTTAGGTTTTTTAAAACAGTCTTTAAAAACTGTTTGCACTGGCCTGTTAGCTGTTTTCCTTGCACGCTGCTGACCCTCTGTGGTATGAGGCACAGAATGGCCAACTGCCACATTCCTAGACAGGATTCAGCCTCTAGACTTTAAGCCCTGTCTAGCAGACTTCTCCCCATCAGTGATGGGCATAATTCTTTTGTCGCCCGTGGGGAAAACTACATCTCTGACATGACCATTTTTTTAGGTTGTAGTGTGCGACTTCCCAGATGAAGTGTTCAGCCTGAACTGTGTGTTAGAGCAAGCTACCTGGGGTCTTTGGATGCCAAAGGTGCTGGTTACTTTTTGAGTGATGTCAGGTATACCAACTCAGCTCATAAACATGTAGTGCTGGGGATTTCGTCAGTGGTGAGAGATCCTTGAATCTTCAGGGTATTTGGTGTGAATTCCTTCAATATTGAAAAAATGTTTTAGTTTTCAAATCAGTTGCCTCAAAAGGCGTTACGAGCAGCGAAGCAGCCCTTTTCTGTTCGCGTATAAATAAAAATGTGGAAATTCCTTCTGAGTGAAGTAAAACTGAAGCTTGAAAAGCCGTCTTAAAACAGAGGTGAAACGTGACTCTATAAAGGAAAGAACATGTAAGCCATGAAATGTGTTAGGAACTCTATATCATAAAAATACAAATACCTGTGGCAATCTGGGAACTCAAATCTGAGCCTTTTTTGAAAAAATGGTCTAAATGGCCCTAATATTGATTATATCAGTGGTGACAATTTTATTTCTGTTCTTGGCTTTTGCTTCCTCGTTACTCCATCTTGACACTATTAGTTACAACACAGCTTGGGTACTGAACATAGGTACCTCCCAGCTGCTGTTAGAGGCAGCCCTTCAAGTGAATGTATTTGGAGAAACATCATTTGGAGTGCTGGTAAGGGATATAAATGGAACTGAAGTTACCTGGTCCAGTTGCTATGGTATACTGCATTTATCCACGTGGTCTTTTGGTGGACAATTTTGGAATACATTGAAGAGGGATTCTTCCTCTGTGTGTGCATTCTTGCCCCTTCAGGCCTTTTTTTGTCCAGGTAGGAATTTTAAGCTTATTGCACTTGCCAGATCTGTCAATATACCCCTTGCAGCAGTCTGTCAAAATTTCAGCCACTCTTTGCTTCCATCAGTATATCATTCTGATACTGGCTCTTTTTATGCCCGTTGAAGACTTCACAAGAGGCCATGGACGTGGAGTCTCGGCTAACATAAGAATTAAACTTCTCAGCTTCTGAATTTTATGTGGTGGCAGTCTCACGCAGGAAAGGTTGAAAATAGAGGCATGCAGAATACACCTTTCGTAGCTTAATGCTTTTCTTTTTAGAAAATCTTCATTTTGCAGATGCAATAATGATCTGAGCAGCTAGTGTAATTGTAGTAACTGCAGACCTATAATGATAGCCTGTTACAGAAATAGTTTTAGTGACTTAAAAATAAAACCTGTCATCAGTGTTTGTGATTCATCAAGGTATTTGTCACTGTGTGTTGTTAAAGCAGTGGAAAATTCTGAAGAACATATACTTAATAATGCAGCAGACTAAGGAAGGGTAAAGATTAATTTAGAAGGATTTCTGTCATTGTAATAATATACTCAAGCAACAGACTGTTATTTTTACTTAGTATTTCCCTTAAAAGCCCAATTCTTTGACTTGCATACTAATTTAATGTATTGTATTCTTTCATATTTCTGTAATTAAATTTGTCCAGGGAATACTATCACTTGCTGTGATAACTATTTAGATCTATGTTGCAAAATAACCACAATTAAGATTTTTTTTTTTCTTAACTAACTTGAACATTATCAGAAAACACACATGGTCTGCAGTTAAGAAAGGAAATCCTTTCAATAGGTTTACAAATGGCAAAGACTCTCCTGTCGCTGCTAATACTCTCCAGTAAGCAATAGCACAAATTACATTTTAAGTACAGGAAGAACAAGAAGTATTTTGTGAGGGTTTTCTTATACCAATGTTTTCCACTCCTAGTGTACCGCTGGGTTTTCTGTATGTAATTTTGTTCTCTTAAACTATTGGTTCAACTCTTACAGGTTCATCTCACAGGAAGGTGAAAATTCTTATGGGGTTTTTTTGGAAAGGGGGGACAATGGAAGGAGTAGCTTTGCAAATATATATGCAGTGAGGAGGAGGACTTTGTGCTTAGGGAAAAGTACAGCTACAGTAGAGTTTAGAACTGCCCTGACTGTTTTGGGGCTCCATAACAGTACCTCATTTTAGAGCTGGTGATAGCATATATTAAAATCATACTGTAGATCTCAGATTTAAAAAAAAAAATCTTTAAAGCTTTATTCTATAAAGAGACTTTTTCTTTGTATAGGTATGGGGAAGTGAAATATTTGGCATAAATTGCTGTGCACAATACTTGGATTTTGCTAAAAATTCAGCCCATTTCACAAAATGTACTAGACTTACTGAGATAGCTGAAATTTCCTTGGAGATAACATGAGGAATCTCTTGTGCCATGAAAGCTGTCTGCAAAAGCCTGCTTTCGGGCTCAGGCAGTCCCAGACTGTCTCTTTAGGTGCACAAAATTGGTCTATTTTTTATAGATGCTTCTGTTCTAGTATTTTTGGCTGGAATGGCTTGATTTGGGAGAGGAAGAACATAGTAGTCTGCTTTTGGCTGATACATTGTTTTCAGGCAGTTGGGGTTTGTGTGCAAGAAAGACTTGGAAATTAATTTATTTTTTTTTGTGTGAGTTGAGTGTATCTGTAGTACTTTTGATCTATTCCCAACAATTAATTGTATCTTCCACGTTTATGTATGTATCCATTTGCGGGCAGGGAGAGAGGGGGAAGAATGCCTTACTTGTAGAAATGGCCAGAGCATGATATGGCAACTTCCACTTCTGTTGATTTTAAAGTATGTGATGGATGGAATATGTTATTCTAATCTTGTGGTGGCAGAAAGTAAGGTTTCTGAAAGAAAAATCTGCATTTTTCAGAAAATGTATGCTGTCTTTGACCACATGTGTTAAATAAGCAAGTGTTGGCTTTCCACCAAGATGACGCTGACCTTTTGTTTTCATCTTCCAAAACAAGTTTGAATCCCTTTAATCCTCAGTCCAATTTCCAATGAAGCAAGTGAGATCACTGAATGTAGTGTGTGTGTTGACATGCCGGTATGATGTCACTGGTCTTCCTGATAGTCACAGCTTCACTGAATTTTTATTTTTTAAGAATGCTGTAACATTTCCAATGTATTAAACACTGATTAGATTTTGAACAAATCTACATAGTTTAAGATGAATCACTGAGAAGAGAGAAGCTCAGTACACGGGCTTTAATGTTGGAAATATTATTCTGTAAATTGCTAAAATAAATGCAGTTATCGGAAATAAATCAGTTTGGACAAATATAATTTAATTTCTGAAAGTTAGACATACTTCTTCTATTAAGAAAATAAATGGCAAAATTATATTTGCAAATGGAATAACATTTACCACATTCAAGGTGAAATGGCGATTCTTTTATTACAGCCTGACAAATTCCTTTTGGATTTAACTAGTCATCAGCTGTTCTGTGAAATGTGAAAGCTCTAAGAATGTTTTTTAGGTTGTATAAAAGTCATACAAGACTCTTCTGATTGTAGAAGACTGTTAAAAGCACACTTTGGAGGATCAGGTTAAGAACCCTGCTTTATATGTGCCTGTATTTAGCGATTTTGAAGTCTGTTCAACCTCCTGCCTTTGAGAGTTCATAAACATTTTGTTAAGTTACTTGTTCAACTCTAATTTACTCTTGATGTGGAATCATTTCATTGCTTGCTAACTCTTGACAAAATTAATCTTGCTTGCACAAAGGAGACACTAAATTGAATATGGGTGCATATTCCGAATGCAGAATATCGAGCATTGAGGAGTTGGCCACTTGCTCTTTTGCTGTAGCAAAGTTGCAGCCCCAATTTATCTTTTTGCCCACCTTTAGATGACATGAAATAGATTGTTCTTTATAATGAAAGTGTTGGACAACTGTAATTGCCAATATTAACTCACAGATCAAGACAGATAGACCCATGGCCTTGCTCCTGAATATTATTTCTGGTTTCTGTCAGATCAAGACAGATAGGCCCATGGACTTGCTCCTGAATATTATTTCTGGTTTCTGGGCCATGTTTTTAGCTCCAACTGATCTGGCTGCCAGCTGTTTCTGGCACATGGAGTCCTGGCACAAAAAGAAGCTGTGGTGTGGCAGAGTGCCAAGGCTTTGTTTTCATGCTGCATCCCTTTCTCATTTCCCATAACCTGCTTGTAGTGGGAAAGCTATGTTTCTGGGCAATAAGGTTTTGGAGCCTGCCTAGGAAGTGCGTGTACAGACGTATGTGATTTAGCTTCCAATAAAATATTTTCTTTCAAGGATGTTGGGGAAACTCAAGTCTTTAACCTGGGGTGTTTGCAGATTACTGCCCTTGGTAAAAATGTTACAGCCTCTAAAAGTTAAGTTGTAAGAGCATTTTAAATCTTGTATATAGTTCTTTTTTTTCTGTAAAACAACAATGGAAGAAAGTGCAGCCTTTTGGCTTAAATACTCAAGCACAAGAAATCAAGGAAGTTAGGAAAACGGATAAAGATTTTCTTGAGCGAACTACATTCCCTAACTAGAAAGAAATTACTGATATGAAGAGTAAAGTGGTACACTTATGTGGATAAAGATTTTCTTGAGCAAACTACATTCCCTAACTAGAAAGAAATTATTGATATGAAGAGTAAAGTGGTACACTTATGATCCAGGTAGTCTTACTACAGAAGCCTTAACTTTTGAAACCTGTAATGTAAATTGCATCTTTTCAGTCACTAGCAGTTTTTTGAATTGCTGCTGTTAGCCTTTGCTTTTGTGCTGAAGTGTGTATATACAGCATCTAATGCAAAAGATCTAAAGCTGTTCTTTGCATAAATAATTACTAGCAGGCTTGTAAAGTGATGGATGGATTTGGCAAGAAAGGATCCCAACTGGGAGAAAACAGGAACAAAAAAATCTGTAAAGCTGAGGATTAGAGCTGACAAGTTTCCACTGAGTAATTAGTTTACCTTATCACTGAAACATTTCTGAAAGCCCAAGTTTGATAATCCAAGTAGTTTGGCAATTTCTTTCAACATTGGACCCTGTCAGATTAAAATGGCTTAGAGTTTACAGTTTTCAGACTCTAATTTCAAGTTAGTATTTCTGTTGTATAGAAAAATCAGATATTTTAGAAGCTTCAGTTCCTACAGACACTATTTCCTTATCAGTTTTGAAGATATAGTAAACAATAAGCGGGACCCAAGAGGACAGAAATAACCAAATTTTCAAATACTGATATTTGTGCCGGAGCTGTAGTCAAAGAGTTATCTGCTGGTACCAATAGCCGTTAGCTTTTGGTTTTGTTCAGGTACTTCCTTCTACAGAAAACTATAAGGCACAAAATATAGTAGCCCCAAATTTAAACTACATTTAAAATGACTTTTATAATTGTTTAGGATTTGTTTTAGGTTTTTTCTTTAGGGGATACTTTGGGTTACATGTAAGTTTACGTTTCTTATGCTTTATTTTCTGTCTTTATATCCTCACTTAAAAGCACCTTGAACTGCATAAGGTTACTTCTGAAAATCCTTTGTTCTTTGAAACTAGAAATTAGCTAGATTTCAAAGGGACATTTATAGATTATAACATGGGACAGTTGTGTTTTAAGTTCAAAATGACAGCAATCTTGAGCAAATACGTTCAATCTGAAAATTTTAAAAGGCGGCTGTTTGATTTTTATATTAATAACTTAATAGTTTTAGAATACCTTGGTTTCTGTTTTTTGTTTACTCTAAGTTCTTACATTGTGCATCTCTTTTGTCATGTACTGGCTTTGCTACTTTTCTTTACCTGTATCTTGTGTTATTTCTTCCTCTTTGCCTGTTGACTTTCTTCTGCCTTCTAGCAACGTAGACCTTTAAGTGTAAGATATCTAGAAGACTTTTCTTTAATTCCTTTTTTTGGTGGTTTTCTCTTTCAGGATAACATTTTGTCATCTGCCTTTCCAAAG
Source organism: Pterocles gutturalis (assembly GCF_000699245.1). NCBI lineage: Eukaryota > Metazoa > Chordata > Aves > Pterocliformes > Pteroclidae > Pterocles > Pterocles gutturalis. Next base: position 40,902 of record NW_010115373.1, read on the forward strand.
TAAATGGCTATATGTGGGCACCGAAAGAGGAAATATTCACATTGTCAATGTGGAATCATTTACTCTCTCAGGCTATGTCATCATGTGGAATAAAGCCATTGAACTGTGAGTTGAATCAAGTGTTGTCTGTTAAGGGGAGGGAACAGAAGTGTCCCACGTGTCATTAATATCAGTTGCAAAAATGTCATTGTTACCTAGAGTGGCCTCCATATTAGTCTCACTACACCAAATAAGTGATCAAAGTATATAAATAGTCATGTAAATACTTTTTGTTCTCATAAATGTGAAGTGTTAATATCTACGTTTCTGCCTATGACACTATTTTATCAAAGTGCCTGGAATAGACATATAATAATAGACAAAATAGATAATGATTTTTATGTCTATTTTTATATTATCTGTGGTGATGAAGATCTATAAGAGTAATGTATGTTAAAACATGATGTGGCTGGTACTTGGACAGCCATGTCACTTCTACAATTTTGGGGTTACAGCCCAAAGTATAAAGATATGTATTGTGAGAGGATTGATGCATTCTGAGTATAACATTACTGGCTGAAAACGTAAATTTAAATAAGCCGATTCCAAGAGCGAAATAAAATTTTTACAGTTATTGTTATTGCTCCTCCTTTTTTTAATAATAAATTTGTGTATGCAAATATAGTGCTTTGTAGGTGAAAACATATACTTGTGTGCTGCTGTTCCTGTGCTGTTATTTTGTTCCCAGAATGTTGCGTCTATTTTCAAAACATACATGAGGCCATCCCTTGCCAAAGGCTGTTGAAACAGACATAGCTCTTTGTGAGTCCATCTCCTGCAATAGCAAGAAGTCAACATAAAGTCTTAACTCTGTGTTGTTCTAACAATGCCCAGCTTGAGCAGTTTATGAATAATGGCAAGACCTGTTTTCCAGCATAAAAATAAACATTTTATCCAATTGTGCCAGTTCTGTAGCAACAAACATTGAGAGATACTGTAAAGCTAGGGGCATTTTTTGTGTGTTACAAATAAGTAGTAAATAAGTCTTTCCTTCTTAGCAAAAGACAGAAACTAAGTGCCTAAAAATAGACAGAAGGTATTTATGGGCTTGAAGATAAAAGTAAATGTGTCTTAACACTGAAATGTCAATAGCTTGCTTACATGGAGTCTGTATCTGCAGAATCTGTATTACTTGCAATAATTTTGAGATACAGTTTTGGGCAGGGGATTTTTAATTAAATGGAAATATTTCTTGTTTAGGTCGTCCAAATCTCATCCAGGACCTATTGTCCACATTAGTGACAATCCAATGGATGAAGGAAAGGTAGGATATGTTTAAAGACTGTTCAATACATTATTTTTCAAGCAAGACTCTTTTTGAAGTATAGATACTGTTGCTTTTTAGGGAAGGATTAAGTGGATGAGGACAACGTTGAAGTCATAACAGAAGGCTAAATCAAGGTTTTAGGCTGTGAAAATAATATGAAGCAAGGTACAGACATGACTGTAAGACATCTTACTGGAATAATTGCATCTTGTAATCAGAAACATGTAAAAACACAGCTGAAAGTGCTTAATGGCAAAAACTATTGAAAACAAAAGCAAAGAACTTCTTGTGTTTAAGATGTTACTAAGATACCCAATCATAACCTGATTGCAGAAACAGTGGAACAGAAATTAAATAAACTCTGTAATGCTCTTGGGTGATGCTGTTTCACAACTTTAAAATGCTTATTTATATAGCATGTTTGTATAGAACACTGTGTACTTTGTCTTTAGTTTAGCTAATCCAAGGCAGCAGTTTTAATGGGATTTGAGGTCTAACTGACATACTGTCACTTAGCAGACAGCATCTAGTGATTATAATGAATTGCCTAAAACCTAACGGGCCTCTAGTACAACTAGATACTTTAGAAAAGTCAACTGAACTAAAACATGCAAGAAAGAGCTATGTATTAGACTTGTCTTTTCCTATTTTGAGATAGTATTAGTCACAAATCATTTAAAATAATAGCATACTTGACACTAGTGAGGAAAAAATCTAATATTCACTTTTACTAGATCAAATGTGTCTAATATTTTTAGGGTATGAGTGCTGTATAGCACTGAAATAGATAAAATATTTTATCTGTAAGCTGGTAGAAGATCCTTTTTATTTTTCGTACTGGAAATGCCTGTACAGCTTGAAAATCTTAACATGCTGAAAAGACTGTCCAGGCAAAACCTCTAGGTATGGCAATAGACCACCCTGATTTAGATCTCTCTCCTGACTACAATGGCATGTGTGCGAAGGCAGTGATTTCTCATTTGTAATACAAAGGACACTCCTCAAGGCACTTCTGTTGGCTCACAGGAAGTACTGTTTCAACAGTGAGTAAATCCCAGCGGCCAATTACTCCTTTTTTGTATGTCCATGCTGGGAAAAAGAAGTGGGAGTGAAGGTATGCTACTTAATGCTTCACCTATAGCAACATTGCTCAAGGGAAGATCTCACAGGAGATGCTGCGACTGTGAAAGACTAAGCCGTGTTGCCTTTTTCTATATAACAAGTGCCAAGACTGTTACTACTACCTTATATTGGCTTTGCTTTCTTTTCATTAAGAGAATTGTCACTTAGGAAAGCAAAATGCTTAGATAATAACAAAAGTGTTAGACCAATTACTATGAGCAATTTGCATCCTCACTCCTTGCAGAAATGGTTTAATCTTGCTTCTAGCAAAAAGATTATTTGGAAAACTATCTGTCGATTTCTTTCTAGCTTTCCTCTTCTTAAGAACTCATGTTCTTAGTGTTCCTTTAGCTAGCTGTCTCAATTGTGATTAACATCTGGAACACGCTTATATTGCATCGTTTCTTAACAGACAATGAACCGTTACCTGGAACTTCAGGAAGGATAGTGTGCTCTTCCAGCAAACCTAAGCAGAACAAATTCCAGTGAGGAAAACACACAATAAAATGTTCTCTTTCCAACTCCCCCCTATTTTCACTCAGGAAGGAATACACTTAGGGAAGTTGAATGTTGGCCTTTCTGGAACTTCAAGGGATTTTCAAGGACTTGTCAGAAGAAATGCACAATTAGAAAAAAAAAAAAAAAAGTATGTCAGGTGTACTAGCTGGGAATTTAGGAGAATGACAAGAGGTACAAAGTAAACCTGTCTAGCATTGAGGTTTTCACTGCTGCTAGCCAATTTTTTATTATCATAACTAATTGCAATTGCTACATATAGGTATTGCAGTAGCTGCATCTCTTTGGGGCAAGAACTGCAGGCATTGCAAATGGTATTATTTTGCTTATCCTTATAAAGACTTAAGATATCTGCTTGTTATTGCAGCTTCTGATTGGCTTTGAGTCTGGAACAGTGGTATTATGGGATCTGAAGTCAAAGAAGGCAGATTACAGATACACACATGATGAGGTAACACTTTTTATCTGCATTACTTACTATGAGGGTGTCATTCACTGCTCTAATAGTGATGTTTGTTATCATTTTCATTTCTCCTGCTTGTGTCACCAGTGGATCAATGAATAGGTCTCTCTGAAATAGCAAGTACTTGAAGTTTTCCTCTAAAAGAACCATAGAGCTTGAATAGTAGAAACTTCAGACTAAGTGTTCACTGAGTTGGAGTTTGAAGCAATGAATGGTGGCGTGGATTGGATTTCTTTACTGATTTGGGGGGCTGGGGGAAAGCTTTCAGATCTTTTTTCTGTTGTTGAGTAGTGTGACTTTTGCCTGTGTTAAGAGCTTGAGTATTAAGTTGAAACAAGATGGTTTAGCGATTTCTGTAATTTGGAATCTCTCACATTCTGAATAGTGTGGGGAGAAAAAGAAACCACTATATAGTTTCACTGGGACATTTCTATAAACACACCTTTTCTTTGTAGGATAAGATGAAGGTTTGAAATAAAACTGGGGGAGGTTTTAAAAAGGCAATGACATTGAAAGGCATTTTTTTCTTTAAAACTTCATTATTGAGAGAATGTTGGCTTTTTGAAAGATTGAGATAAAAAAATCATTCAACTTAATATGGAAGTTCATGTATTCTGTTTAAAATAATATAAAATTAGTCTTGGCTGTATTTCATTGTTTGTAAAATGTCTCTATCATTGTTCAGCAGCAGCAAGGCCTGTCCTTGTATCACAGAGAGTGGGTTTTCCTTAGCTCTGTGCTGAACTTCTTGCAGGTCAGGATTTGGGCTTTTTAGTGGTGGCTGTGGCTCAGTACTCATGCTTGTGTGTGTTAGCTCTACCAAAGACAACTTTCTTTGAAGGGGGAGTTACTGAAGTAGTCTAAGCCTTAGGTCATCAGAGCTGTAGTAGAATATTGGAGCTAAATGAGGTTTCTTTGTGTTCAGAAACCTCAAAGTATGTTGTGTGAAGAGCAATTTTCTACCTTCCAGTTTCATTGTATGCACCTAACTAGTTCCCTCTGTTGCTTTGTTTTGTAAACCTACTTGTATCTCTGTCATCTTTTTCTAGTCTCAATCAAGTTCTTCCTATACCCCTTATTCTTCTTGCTCTTCTCTAACTTTCTCGTTTTAACCATTCTATTTTTTTTTTATAAAAGAGAAACACAACATAGTATATTCAAGATGTGGGCACACTGGATTTATGATGTGAAATAGTTTTTTGATTTTCTTTTTTCTCCATTGATAGATCTTGATACTGGATTAGTCTTTTGATGCTGCAAGCATTAAGCAGATACTTCCTTGAAGCAACCTACTATAAAACTAGTCTCCTTCTTCAGTGTTAGTTGTCAGCTCAAAGTCCAGTGCATTTATGCATTGCTTCACATTTACACAGTCGGACACTAAAAATTTTAGGTCTTTCTGCAGTTGTTTACTAGAATCCTGATTTCTACCTTGAACGTGCTTTGGTACTGTCAGCAGACTTATCACCTTAATATGCTTGTTCTAATTTTCCAAGTTATTTATGAGTAGACTGAGCAGCACAGATCCCTGAGGGTCTCTACCAATTAGCTTCATCCATGAACTAATCAATTATTGCCAACCTGTCTTTATTTTAGCTTGCTTTACTTCCTGATACCTTAACCAGTTATTTGTCTGTTCAAGGATTTCTGGTCTGTTTGGGTTTAGTTTCCTTTGAGAAATGTTGTTGAGTGTCTTTGAAAATTGTGCAGAGAGCTTAATCGGTGTTTCCATGAGCCACATGCTTGTTAACATTTTCAGAGGTTTGTTGGATATTATTTCCTTTTACAAAAATCACGTTGACTTCTCTTACCTACTGTATTTATTGTACTCATCCATACATAAATTAACTCTGTTCTTTAATGAAGTTTTGTTGCATGTCTAGAAACCTACCCAGGGCAGACACTATGCTGCTTATTCTGTTTTTCTTTGGATTTGATGGTCCATTTGTTTAAAAATTGACTCCATGCCTGTCATCTTCCTGAACCACCCCTGATTTGAGAGGTTGCAAGCAGTAGTGAATAGTTCAGCTGTCTCATCATTGATTTCCTGTAGGATATATGAATGAATGCATCTAGTTCTTCAGTTTGGTTTTTTTTTTCTGATTGCAAAAGAGGTAATGAAATACCTCAAGTCAGATCCTTTGGTAAAGAAATGTGCATTATCATAAGCTGAGAGTAGATAGGAAAGGGAGAGGAAAAAAGGAAGATCTATGGAGTGAACTCGATTAATTTTGCTGTTCTCATTAGTGAGAATCAGCATATAATGAAGTTGCTTAAAAATATTGTCCATTCAAGTCTTAAAAGTTGAAGTTGGCTTTTTTCTGTGAGCACAGATTGCCCTTTAAGAAAAATATCTCTTTGGAAAAAGAATTACTGTATTCAGTAATAATATATTGGTTCTCATCCATTTAATATTAAATGACAAGGAATTTCTTCTTCAATGGGCAAGTTATTTAGCTCTGCTCTTCTATGGGGGAAGGCAGAATAGAATTATGTCCCTTTTTTTAACTGGGATTTGATACAGTTAGGCAGTTCCAAGTTCTTCTTGATTCTGGCCTGAATGGCATAGAAATAATGATTAATTTTGTCTAACAGAATTGAAAAATGTGTTTCTTGAAAGGTGCTAATGCAGACAGTGCTGTAATGGTTTCTGGACCGATGGCCTTGAGAGAGAATCCTATCAGATACAGAAAAGATACTGAATAGAAAGCTGCAGAAAGTGGATGATTATATGCATGCCATATATATCTGTCTGTCTTTTTATTGTGCAAGTCAGGTGAGGTGAGGCTACTCCTGTATCTTTCTTTCACTTTATTCTTCAGTGTGTCTGTTTCGTATTTAGCTGCAAAAATGAAGAATCTCCCTCAATTTGTCAGTGAAAGGAATATTCAACTCCATAATGCTATCTTTCTAGTCATATCATGATCAGTGCTGACTAACTAGTGGCCTATATAAATATACTGTTCTTGCTGGTTTTCAGCTAGCACAGTTTCAAATAAGTCAATGTAAATGTGAAGAAATACAGAAGGGGTTTTGAATTTCATTTTCCAAGAATAAGGTGATATTGCCAAATGGTAAAAACTTTGCTAATTTTTATGAGCGGCTTCCTTAAAAGAAAGAGAAAAGCATTCTCACTTGCTTTATGCCGAAAGGGGTTGCTGTGGAAAGGTGGGTAACTTTTTGAGTCTTAGGCAGGTAACACCATGGCTGATATTTGACAAGTGCTGACTGGCATTGCTGGAATTCTGACGATAAGGTAACCTGTTCATTCCAGGTGAATAACTTAACAATTCAAATACTTAACCAAAGTCATGCACAGGAGCAGGATTTTACACCTCAGGATTTATATCCTTGGTTCTCCACTTGTTCTTGATGAGAGCTCTTCCAAGTGTGGACTTGACAACCAGTAAAAAGAGAGCAACTTAGTCCAATCTCGTCACACATGATCTGCTGCAGAGCTGCTCGTCAGACACAGGAGATACTGTCTGGTCTCCCTTCTTCCTCCCTGACTGTCCTCTCGGACCACTGAAGTGTAGCGGGGTGGGGGGAGGAGAGTCACAGAGGGATCTTTTTTGGTGAATTAGGCCTGCTTATTAGCACTGGGGAAACATGCTGCGACTCTAACCCTATTGAAAACAAATAGTTCTTCTAGTACTGGTTAACTGTGTGTTCCCATCAGTCTCAAGATCCATCACCAGCCGTTGGAAAGGTGATAACTGATTCTATGCCTGTTAGCAATTGCAGTGCTCTGCCTGGGCTGTGAGCTTTGCTGCTGCTGGGAGTCGCAGGGTTGATATCAGCAGAACTTGGCCATAAAGGCTGTTTGCTGGGAACTTTGCCATTGGATTAGTCTCCTCCTCTCTCATCAATTTTCTAGTTGACATTGGTCTTAGAGCATGTAACTTGAGGGGCTGCGCAATCTATCTACCACCATCATTTGATACAACTGTTTTTGACTCAAAACTTCAGATGTGTCAAGGGGCCCAATTGTCACCCTTTATGAACTTCCTCTGCTAAGGAACAGTAAGGGTCAAACCTCCTGCGTGATCACAGTTTTATGGAAAGGTACTTCTGTGATTTCCTCAAGGAAGAACCTGAATCCTATTATATCTTTTTGTAACTTCCTGCTTGGCTTCGTTCGAAATTATCTGACTTTTAGGAGGCTTTTTTGAAGCAAATTCCCATGATGAGACGGTGTGCTCATTTGTTGCCTGAGAGCTCGGTCAGTGGAACTCTGCCTGTGCTTTCTCCTGTGTGAACACGTGTGCCTGCCAGCACCCTGCTCTCTGACAGCACGGCACAAGAACACCAGGAATGCTTATAGGGTAGCCAACACCACCACGCCTAAAACCTCAGTAATCCTATTTCTGCTTAACCACGGCCGAGGGAGGCAGCTCTAGGTTATGAGTAGCATTAGTGCTGATGGCTGGTGTAGTCTTCACAACATTCTAGTTCGTAACAGGGAATTTAGTTAGAATTTGTTCATGGTTTTTCTGTGTTACAAAGAGATCTTGAATTTCCAGGACTGTGTACTTTTTATTACAACAGGAATATGTTGCATGTTTAGAACTAGTTAGAAGAATGCACAAATTTAACACTCTTCTTCGGAGAATTTGGAGGAAATTATCTGTGACATAATGGAACTGCAGTTGTGGATGAACTTTTTTTAGAAAGTTTCTTTGAAACCCTTTCCTCAAAACATCCTTTTTGTCTTGAGCAGGCTCCATGGAAAAATAAGACTATAAATTCATTTGGCATCATTCTTAAGTCTTTTATGTTAAAACACTGGGGATTTAAAAAAAAAAGTTATGCATATCTCATGTGGAATACAGTTTATACTGCAAATGTTTCCCATACTATATTTTTAGCCATGAAAGAAATAAAATAAATTTCCCAACTATTAGTTTTGGTTCTGAAAAAAAGTGCAACTTTTGAAAACTAAAACTAGTTTATTTAGAAAGTCCATTCTTCAAGTAGTGTTTTGTTTGTTCTGATTTAAAGTAAGCTTTGACAGCGTTAACTCAGCAAATATCGTATGGTTACTATTTTTGGGCTTGATGTTATGGTACAAGGCTGAGTGTAAGAGATTATTTTACAGCTTTAAAAACATGTTGAAGTAGCCTATGCATTTAAGAGGGGGGGGGAAGAAAACCCCACACCAAACAGAAAAAGCTACCCTGATGTGACTTGCCAGAAAACAAATCATGTCAAAGCATTAGGCACTTGCACATTTAATTTCCTCAAAATGATCTTTGTGATATATTGCCATTTAAGTCTCAGTAGATACTTTTTTTAAGTTCCACAGCACTTTTTCCCCTTTTTTTTTTTTTCTTTTAGCCTGTTGCTAAGAGAGGTTAGCATAGGTACTCACAGGTTACTATGCTTGGTTTGAATATTTTGGTAAACCTGTAGAGAAGGACTCAGTGTTGTCACCAGTTCAAGATTACCAGAAAATACTGTCCATGTCCGTGGAAATGGAGGACTATGATGATAAGACAGTGAAATCTGAATAGGCTATGGTAAGCAGTCTGGTTTGCAGAAAAACAAATCTCATCCCACAGACCCTACCAGTCATGCACAGAGTGTATTTCAAGCTCGCTTAATGGCACAAAAGAGTAAAAGATTATGGTCAAATCCAAAGAATGATGAAAGGAATTCTCCAGGACTCTGGTGCATTCCTGTGGGAAAGTATGCAGAAACATTTTGCCAAAGATAGTGGTATATTTCAAAAGCAGGCGAGGAGGTGCTTTGCTTAGATTTTTGTTCTGAGTTGCAAGAACTGTATTTTTTTCAGTAGTCTAAACCTGGTGTTAGAAAAATGGGTTAAAAACTTGTTAGAAATGGGACACTGTTTGCATTAATAGATTTTGTATTCACATTGAAGTATCAATACATTTCTGCATGTATGCTGTCTTGCAGAAAGATAGGATACGAAGAGCAGTCTCAAATTGTCCTGAAATGGTATGCATATCATCAGCTGTAGGGTTAAACTAAGTCAGAAAAGAAAGGGATTTTCTGTACATGTGTTATGAATTGAAACAGTTAAATCCCCTTGGTGGAAAAATATGATCAAAACTTGAGTCTTTATTGATGAACTGTTTAAATTGTAAGTTGATTTATAATTTTTAATTTTTGTACCTCTTTAGAGAATGAAGAAATAATAGCGATTTCTAGGGATATTGACAAGCTGTTGCAGCAGCACAACTGAATTTCAAAAAAATATTTTTATACATGCCTTAATCTCTTTAAAAGCTAGTGATTGACTTAAGATATTTCTGTAGGAGACTTGCATATAAATGCTTTTAATTTTGCTCCTCAGAGTTTTTCAGTTTCATATGTTTGATTGCACTTCACAGTCCCACAGTCTCCCTCAGGTAACTTGCAGTCGTTGAAAGAAAGTTTCCTTCTGAAAAATCAGGTATGTTCACCTTTTGTGCAGGCAGCATAGTGGTTATTTTTCCGCACAGGATAATCCTTCTGGAACAGCTGGTGAAAGTGAGTCTTCCTTGGTGTGCAGCCTGCCTCCACATAATACTCTAGGATGGTTAGTTTCTAAATTTCTGGTTATATTTTGGCATATGTATGAGTTTGTTATTCAAAAAAGTAAACTTGGATTATTTGGTCGATTGCCTACAGGAGACATGGGGAGGCACTCTTTATCATGGAGCTTAGTGATGGGATGAGGGGTAACAGTTTCAAGCTGAAAGAGGGCAGATTTAGATTAGATATTGGGAAGAAATTTTTCACTGTGAGGGTGGTGAGGCACTGGCCCAGGTTGCCCAGAGAAGCTGTGGATGCCCCATCCCTGGAGGGGTTCAAGGCCAGGCTGGATGAGGCTTTGGGCAACCTGGGCTAGTGGGAGGTGTCCCTGCCCATGGCAGGGGGGGTGGAAATTGGTGAACTTTAAGGTCCCTTCCAACCCTAACCATTCTATCAATTTGTGTAACATATTGGAAAACGTGTATTACTCCCAGGGGCTTAGTTTCTAAGAAGCTATGTATAGATTTTCTGCCTCAGTGCATTCTGCCTGATTTTTCTATCTTGGATGTTATGTTTTCTTTCAAATTCTAGCACTAATATTAATCATGGAGAAGGTCAAAACTTTTGCTCTAGAGTGTTGGGATGATTTTTCAGTTATAAATCTTGTCTCGATGATTGAGGCAGCTGATATCAACCAACTAGTGCCACCTAAAGTTATTGTACTTTTTTTCATTTTAAATGACTTGTTACTGTATGTATACTAGCTTGTTCTGTATCTAGAGATTATGCTACAGCTGCTTACAGGTCCAGTTTCATTTTTCAGGCTTACAAGAAGTTGTGAACTGTGTAATGGCAAAGGGTAGTGCTCTGTACCAAAGTTTATCATATTCAGCCCACAGAATTGTTAGTTGGATTATTTTAATAATACATAAATTCTGGTTTTTTGTTATGCTTTAAATATTTAGCTGTATTGCTAAAAGTAACCAGATGCTCTATAAAAATAGGCAATAAACAGACATAAAGCCAAAGGCTTTGTTATTCTCTTTCAGTGTTCTTTCCATCCCATCAGGGTTCTTGCAGGAATTCAGTGATAGCAGTTATCCTTCTTCTTTGTGCTCAGTTTATCAAATCTTGATGTTCATAAGCATTAATGCTATTTCAACAGTAAGGGGCTGTTGTGTTTTCTTCCTCTTGACCTTATTTTTCAAGAAAAGGAAAAAGTGATTATTTCTTAGATTTATCCTTCTATAAAGCTTGCTTCCTTACTGGTTCTTAAGACCTATTTCTACATAAATGTGTATAAAAAAACCTGTCCGTTAGCACTGTGAGCTGTGTACTGTTGTCAGGGTTAGAATCCACATGGGAGAGTATTTAACACATGCTTATTATGTTGTATTGCTAATCATAGTGTACAATATTTCTTAGTGAAAAAAGCTTTTTGAAATGCAAATTTGCAGACTAAGTAAAGCAACTTTCAAACTTGGTGATCTTTGACTTTGGTACTATATTGGTAAACAAAACCAGATTTTCAATATCTATGCAAAGATTCTTTTGTAATACCTTCTTTTATTTACGAAATAAAAAAATTATTTTACAGACAGAATGAGCAAAACTATTTCACTTTGTCTCTAGGAGAGTAGATTTAGATTAGATATTAGGAAGAAATATTTTCTTTTGAGGGTGGTGAGGCAGTGGCCCAGGTTGCCCAGAGAAGCTGTGGATGCCCCATCCCTGGAGGGGTTCAAGGCCAGGCTGGATGAGGCTTTGGGCAACCTGGGCTAGTGGAGGGTGTCCCTGCCCATGGCAGGGGGTTGGAACTTGGTGATCTTAAATTTCTCTTCCAACCCGAACCATTCTGTGATTCTGCATCTAGGTTTCTGAGCTATAGATGTGGGGATGTGATATTAGTACACTGAATTTATCTTCTATCAATCTCTATGATTTCATACTACATAGGTAACAAGATTAAATTTCACTAAGAAATACTGAATTTAGTTAATTTGTAGTTTACTGATATCCAGTTTTTTTTGTGCTTTAAGTTGGAAAAATTATTACTGGAGACTCTACACTCACATACTGTAGTCATGTTCCTCTGTCATTTAATCTCTGGATTCTCCCAATCATATTGCTGGAAACGGTCTTGTTTTTCTCTATAATTCTATGAAATGTGAAGAGCTAATACATATGTAATCAGTTTAGGCAAAGCTAGCTTTGATCTGTCTGGTGTGATTTGCTCTTCACCTAGTGATTTGCTGCCTAAGCTTTCACTGCTAGTGAGGGTTCCCTACTACTGGCACACCCGGGTTTCCACATAGAAGAAATCCCTAGGTACCTGAGGAGTTGGGGTGGGTGTAAGCCTTGCTTACAGACAGAATCTCTACTGAAGGTATCTGCTCAAAAGATGGTATTGTACAGCCCACCAGCATTCGCATATTCAGGCCCTGCTTTCAGTTTACCTAGAGTAGCAATGTCTTCACTGTAAGTATTAAGCAAATCTACCTTCTCAGTAATACCAAAGTTCTGTACTTCTAGCAGGTAATACTTCCTTCTGTACCTTTTGGGTAGTAAAGAAGTGCTTCGGGGTTTCTTTGGGTGTTGATATTTTCGTGGTATAACTAAAATTCCCTTACGCATCACCTAATGGTTTCATAATGTCTCCATGTACTGATAAAGATGCTAGAAACAGAAATGGCACCAATCTTTTCTTACTAGTTAATTTCTTTGCTTTATTTGTACTCTTTGCTTCATTGCTTGCTTTTCTCTCGCCTTAAGGCAGCAACTAGATTTAATTTAGTCAGCTTTTTTCCTGCAGTAAGATTTCATGTGGCATGGCTTAATCATTCCATTCCTAATTTTATGAATATCAAGATGTTTCTGTATTAGTGGAAAGATATTTACTAGTAGATTCCTACACTTTCCAGTACCTCAAAACTGCTGCTGCAGCACAAGAATGTTTGTTCAGGCTAATATTTTGTTATCTTCATCATTAAGTATAGTTTAAAAAAAAAAATCCCATCATTACTTCAATTCTCATTTTTACTTATGTTCTCAGCCCATGTTTGCCTCTCACGGATATTCACATAACATCTCAAAATGCCATTTCAAATTTTTGACTTAATCACATTAAGTCAATATTTTTTATGGACACTATTTTTTTTCCCAGTAATAAAAAATTTTGGTCAGCAAAGCTCAAATAACTGCTTGCACTTGTTCTTTGCATGCTACCCATTGTTGAAAAATACTTTAATACTACACTTGAAGGAGGATTTTTTTTGTCCCCCTTAAAGATCTCATTACAATGAAGGCTATTTTTAATGGGTAAAGTACGTCTGAAAGAAGTACTTATGAATGTGAAACTTAGAATGGGCAAATTGGGACATACTAAGAGCAGTATGATTTAATTAGTACTTTCCCTAATTTCCTTTTGCTCTGTAATGTCATTGAGGAAAGAGTAAGGATAAGATGATGCTAAGAAGCTCATACTGTTCTGTTTTTTCTCTTTTCTTGCATAGGCTATCCACTCAGTGGCTTGGCATCATGAAGGAAAACAATTTATTTGTAGTCACTCAGATGGTACCTTGACCATATGGAATGTAAAATCTCCTACCAAGCCATTCCAGACAATCACTCCACACGGTAAGATGAGAATGAATACTCACTGTGTTTGACAGCTCTTAAAACAGAGAACTTATTTTTAATCGAAGTGTGTTTTGCAAAACCATGTATTAAAAATGCACTTGGAGTACAAGTAAACCTTCCTCTGTCACATCAAATTTTGATAGATTTCCGGTTTTTATGAAATAAGAATTTAAATCGGTGCAGTTTTGTCTAAATCTCTGAACTTTAAGCTGGCCTTTGACGCAATGGCATTGATCTCAAAAATTAACTATTGCATAGTTGGTGAGGCTTGCTTTTTGCCTGACATTACAATTCCATATGTTGTTTAAAATACATATAAGCAAGCATCTGTTTCATGTATGAATGTGTAGATTGCCATAGAAATTCTTGGAAAGGTTTGAAACAGAGTAAGACTAGCATCTGGTAAGATGTTTCCACTTCTCAGAAGTCTTGCATTAATGTTAATGTAGGAAATTAACATTACATGTTGTTCTTCTGTGAAATATGCTTCTGCTCTTCAGAAGCAGTTCTATACGAATGCCAGGTTTACATGGTGCGCATGTGTCTAAGTCATGTCTTAGCAACTTATTTACCCAAAATTCTTAAGTGTGAATGTAACAGTGACAGTAATCAGTGAGGTTATAGTTGTAGTACAAAATGCTATAGTTAAGCATTCTGGTTTACCTATCTGAGCCTCCAGAAAGTCCATGTTTACTGTGCTGGCTATGGAAAAAGGAAGCTGTGGATTTCTATGTGATCCTGTAGCAGTCAAAAAATAGACAAGTGACTGCTACTGTAGTAGTAAAACTTGTTAGACACAACTAACTTCATTTTAATGTTTTGGCCTCTTTTAATAAACAATTTTATTTTGATCTTGGGCTGCAAATTAAATTTTCTGCATAACTTTGGAGTTCTATCAGACTTTATCAATGTTTAAATAGAAAAGATACATATTTACACCATACTCTTAGTTGCTAATGATTCTGTGGGAAACTCTATCTGTACAACTTTAGTTGCTCATAGTGCACAGTAGAGAGTGGGCTTTTGTGTTCAAATTCAAGTCTGGGCCCTTAAGGATAACACTCAGAATTAAACCTCATTTTACGCTTAAGCTGATGAATTTTAACTCCAAAATGGTAGACATGAGATAAATGTTAAATCTCCCAGTGCTACTTAAAACAACATTTTCAGAGGGAAATTATGTTTTTGAAAACACATGTTCTACAACACATAGAAAAAAACAAAAAGCCCTCCCTTAAACCTAAATATTCTAGGTTGGTGTATTGAAAGTTTTAACAAATCTTTAATGATATTACTCCAAGGTATACTACATAATTGGCAGAGGTGTTGAATAGATGTTTGTATGAACGTTCTACTTTGCCAGTTGTGTAGTGAATTTCATAATTTGTTATCATGCTATGGAACTGTGAGATTAATATAAGAAAATAATTCACTTTAGGAAAACAGCTGAAGGATGGAAAGAAGCCAGAACCCTGCAAACCTATCCTTAAGGTGGAATATAAAACAACTAGAGCTGGGTAAGACTTGTTTTGTATGCAAAATTAACATCTCTAAAATAAAGGCATCTCTCTGGGAATGTACTTTGCTTCCCAGTTGTTGGAATACATGTGCTGATGGCACTGAGCTATGGTACAACAGCTGAAATAATTTTGGTAAATCAGACATTGCTGAATGAACAACAAAAACACATGTGAACAAATTATTGCATAAAAACCTTAGCTTAGGTAAAAATACTGCTAATGCAATATCTACATGCTGCTTCCATGCTGCTAAACTCAAGTGTGTTTTTACTCCATCTTTTGAGAATACTAAAGAAAAAAAGGCTGATAGAGCACAGAAGACACTGAAGCATGGACCTGAAAAACTCAACTTTTGACGAATAGTAGACCAATGTGAACATTCTAAATTCTGAATACGTGTTCCTCCCCCAAAAATTTTACTGACAGAAGGTTTTCTGGTAGATTGCAGTAATTTATGCAGTGAATTGTGCCTAATTATGCACATTGAGAATGTAACAAAGCAGTAATTGCAACAAGAGGCTCCGATGGAATTACAGTATCTTGAGTAGTATGTTTTGTTACCAAGACTGCAATTAGGATTGAAGGATTTCATGAACTATATGGGATTTTTTATTTTTGATTTTAAAATGCTTTAAAGTGTTCAAGTAAAAAGTGCAATGTAAAGATAAAATATTCATGGAAACGTGTTCAGCTATTTACAAACGTTGATTTTTTTTCATATTTTTTATTGTCTTTGACCTTTGGGGAGACTTATGTATAGTTTTCACTTGCTTTCCAGGCATTCAAATCTATAGAAGATTGTTACTTTAATTATAGGTTTCTACTATGTATTGGTATACCCATACATATAATATCAGTGGCTTGGTGTATTTTTATTGTTTCCTTAAAGTGAGGTAAATAGAAATTTAAGATGGTGGCTAATTCCCAGATGTATGAACGTCTATGATCAGTTGGAGAGACATATTTTACTTGTAACTGTCTACATCTGTCTTCATATTCCTTTCTGAACTGAAATTTCAAAAGCTGATCTAAAGAAAGATGCAGATAACCAAAAGTAGTCTCAGCTTCAGCAAGTTACAATTTCTGCAATCAAAAGCCTTCTGCTTTGATTAGTCATTCTGAAGGAAAAGATTAGTTTGAAAGTTGTTTTATGCGACTATAATTTTACAATGTGAAAACTAGTTGACTTTTCACACAGTTTGAAGAGTAACTTAATCTAGTATAATTTCTAAGAATACATAGCTCTTGGGGAGACTACTTTTTCCTAGTGGGGACTTTTTTCTGATAGACATTTCATTTTCCAGTGTTCGTCCAAACTGAAGGTTTTGATGCCTTTCAGTTTAATATTTTATCACTATTTTCTCCATCTTCAGTGTACTTCGAAATCTATACAGGTTGTGATACTCTTCCACAACTTTAATTATGAAAAAAAAAAACCCACAAAAACCCCAATTGCACTGTAGTGGTAAAGCACTACATTGAAAGCCTCCATTCATTTACTGCTACACATATTTCGGTTCACACTTGAATTTTCACTTTCCCTTGTAATCTTATTGCAAGAATTTTAAGGCAAGGCAGAACTACCTTTCATTGCTTAAAATTTTGAGAGTTTTTCTCTTTACCAGTTGAAATTGATTAGGTATGAACATAATAAAATGTAGATGTTAGCACTGTCATATCTTGTTCAGGGTTTAATTTCTGTCGCCCAGAAGAGAATTATTCCTGAACAAGACGAAATGTAGATGTTAACCCTGAACAAGATATGACAGTGCTTAATTTCTGTAGCCCAGAAGAGAATTATTCCTGAACAAGACCAAAGTTTTTGTAGCTGCTGAAAGAATGTAAGAAACAAATCAAAGAAGCTTGCTCCTATAGCAGTGTGCTCTGTTCTTCAAAAACAAACAACCCCACAATAGACAACAAAACCAAAAAGCTTACAGTGTACTTAAGAGATACTGTCTAACATATATTTAAGTTCTTTCATTTGACTTTATTGTGAGAAACAGTGAGTAACCGTTCTGTGTTCCCTTTTTCTATGCCCTATATGGTACTCTAAAATCTCTTTCTCACTACTTTGTTCTTGCTCTTTCC